>NC_143571.1:80296818-80599848 GCF_054136105.1 Typopeltis vanoorti
AAAGGCAGAAATATTTCCTGTGATCCATTCCATTTCAAATTCCACAGACAAGAGAACTCAATGATTACACAAATTTTTCATATAAAGCATGGACGTAACTATATTCAGAGTTAAAGTAATGCCTTTAACGAAAGAGTAAACCAGATCAGATTTCTTCCATGTTAAGGACACATAAGTGAGGCATACGAGTTAATAGCAAAGAAATCTTCTTTTACCTTTCTTGAGATTTTGAAATTAATAAAATAAAGGCTAGAAGAAAAGGACACCAAAGTAGGTTATAGCGAGAAAAAAGGTTTTCCTAGCATTTAGTTAACAAAATTATCAGAATATAGTGGATTGGATTAAAGATTAAGTGCAGGGGATAAAGAGTAGAGGAAAGCACAGCCTTATGTGATACTATGTTATTAGCTGCAAAGATTAAGGATAAAGCTCCGTCTGTGAAACAAAACATGGTACCAGAGAAAGTTTGCGAAAGTCGGAAGACACGCCATAAAATGACAGTTTAGGCTTTTGCACTGAATTTGAGCAGATTACTTGGATTTATCAAAAATATCTAATTCACTTCATTTTTTAACTTTTCTCTGACATTTAAGATGGGTGATGACAAAAGCAAGGAATTTTCTCTTGATCCCGATTGGTTAAATTCATGCTGAAGATTGTTTATTTATTGAGAGAGGTTGCCAGGCAACGTAGAAATTAATTGTTACGGTTGTTTCCTATTATGACATTATGACATTTTTCCTATTGGACACAAGTGACGGGATAAAGTTTTGATAGTAAAGATTTTGATAGATAATATGGTATTAAAAAAGGTTTAATTTTCTTGACCAAACAGCTCTGGAATGACTTTTAATGGGATTATATTGATCAAGTGTATATAATAAACAACTATGTTATACCAACTACTTTCACCAACTAAGGCTATTGGCATCTTCAGGGTACATAACTGATGTAAGGCACTAAAAAGTAAAAAAAAACTGTTACAAACTTATAATCAACCGATTCCAATTACATTAAACAAAGAACAGAGCGCGTACAATGCATGCATAGAGCGTGCATGATCTCACTTGTTGTTATTTAGGAACGTACTATAGTTGGCACTAATTCAGTTCTGGCGAGTTGAGAGATCTAATAAGGGTCTTCCGGATAACGGGCAAGATTAGTCCTTGGTTCCTGTTAAGGTTTCGTATGCAGCGGGCAATTGTTGTGGCCTCTTTAAAAATTCGGGAGGGGAAGTCCTCCTCTATGTAAGGAATTGTGCTTCTATCCCACCCTGTGGTATGGTTCGTTCTTGAGAAATGAAAAGCTAACCCCGATTTTTCTTCTCTGTTATTATTGACGTCACCTATGTGTTCTTTTTGCCTAATTTCAAGGCTCCGTGAAGTTTGGCCGATGTAATTCAAGCCGCACGAGCAGGGTTTGTTATAAGCTCCAGCATATTTGGAGAAAGGATGACTATTTTTTGGATATCTTAAGAAGTGTCTAATCGTTTCTGTAGGTTTAAAGGTCACTTATTTTATGTGGTCTAAGGAGTCTTGAATCTTATTGAAGACTCGTCCACAAGATACTTTTCTCTGAACCCCGACGAAGACAACGAGATGACATACGTTATATTTCTACCATCATACCATACTTAGGGACAGTCTCCAATAAGATTGCAAGACCCGTGATCTGGAAGTAACCCTTATTAGATCTCTCAACTCGCCAGAACTGAATTACAGTGCCAACTATAGTACGTTCCTAAATACAAACAAGTGAGATCATGCACGCTCTATGCATGCATTGTACGCGCTCTGTTCTTTGTTTAATGTAATTGGAATCGGTTGATTATAAGTTTGTAACAGTTTTTTTTTTTTTTTACTTTTTAGTGCCTTACACCAGTTATGCACCCTGAAGATGCCAAGAGCCTTAGTTGGTGAAACTAGTTGTATAACTTAGTTGCTTATTATATGCACTTGATCAATATAATTCCATTAAACGTCATTCCAGATAACATGATAGTAAAGATGGGTCGCTTTTCTTAGAAATGGATTAGGAATAAGGAATGGATTTCTAATCGGTGGAAATATTCCACGAATTTGATAAAATGAGGCAAAGATTTTAAGCAAAAAAAAACAAGAAATAATTTGAGTTAGTTACTCTCTAACACGGAATATTCAGAACAACATATAAATAAGTACAACTTTAGAAATAAAAATAGTCCAAGAATGTGTAATTAGCCAACACTAAGATGGGTGGTGACTGAAGAAGATCCCTTGTTTATTATTAACAGTTTAGAAAAGTACGATACACATAAACATCACGAACAAGATTGAAATTTTGAAGTATGTATGTTTTTGAAGTGGATCTAGAATGCTTTTGACGGTTTGCCTTTTCTGTCGTTTAACTAATTTCTCTATACTTGATTTTTATAGTCGTTTATGAAAAGATGACGGAGAGGGATAGAATATACTAATGGATGTTTTGCTAAACTATATAGTTTGAAGATTTCACGCAAATACCATACAAGCCAACAATAACAGAACAGTAGTAAAATTTTCTGGATGACTTTGAAGCATCCTAAAGATTTACTATTAAATCAGCTCCAGTATGTTAACAAACAGAGGATATTCAACATTTCAGCATTTTATGCTGAAGTGTTTTAAAGTTGTAGTGTCAAAGTGGCTTGGTCTTCCCAGCCACTATGACACTAAAAGGTGTGGCATCTCCGCCTCTGAATTGTGAGGATGCCACACCTTTACGCCTCCCTACATTACACGGATATTGGCTGTCTAGTTAATTCAGTATTATTAACAGTCCACTGATTTTAAAGTGTAGGTCGACTTCCAGCTTTACTGGAACACGTATGCTACAAATTAATCCTCTCCCTCCCTTAGAAGTCACTTTGTTTTTTATTGTTCAGCATAAAATGCTGAAATGTTTGTCTGAATTTTCACACTCTTTTATGTACTCTTCAGCGATAATTTTGGTTCAAATTCACAAGGAATTTATTTAATCTCCAAAGTATTTCGACTTGAAATGATGGCTGATAGCGATTCTGGGATTCAAAAACATAAATAAGAATGTATCGTATTAGCTACAGTCATTGTGCATGTGTAATCGTAATAAATCACTTGTTTATTTTGGTTTTTCCTGCAAGAGATTGCGAAGCAAGAGAAACGCATTGAAAGCAGTGTTGACAACAAATGCCCCAATACCCACAACTATGGACTCTCTCTCTCTCTCTCTCTCTCTCTCTCTCTCTCTCTCTCTCTCTCTCTCTCTCTCTCTCCAACTGAATAATTTTAGACGTTCTACTACGCTATTGATTATATCTTCGTCCTCACTTGGCAATAGTTGTGTTTTAAGACCTTTTAAGATATAAACTACCCCTTAATTTAAAGTGATCAAATATTTGCATGTATGTCTGAGAAGGACAGTTTCTTTCCTATTGATGGTTGAGTAACCTCAGAAGATGCAATTGTTCTGTTTAACCATATACAGCTTATGTTGCTATTCAATTGAACAAATGAGTGTATCTTTCAAGATGATAATGTCACAATTCATTCACTGAATGTATAAAATAAAAACCAAAATAACCATTCCCCGTATTTCATTATATATTTTATCAATCACAGTTTTGATTTATTTAATAAATATTATAAATACACGTTTACTTATTTTATGAATTAAAAGATTGAAACTTCTCTACAGAAATACATAGTACAACATCTGTATCTATTTAATACTGGAAATTCAATGATAAATCAGTAGTACAATGTGAACGTCAATATGTATATTAAGTCAAAATGCCCCAACGTCGACCAACTTGAGAATTTGTGCTCTCTACTTTTGATATCTCACTCTATAGGTTTTTCTTTGTCTTTCTGACGCTCCGTTGAATCTCTGAACCACTTTTATACTCTAAAGGATAATGATCTTAAATTCACCAAAAATGTTAAATATAACAGTTTATTAAAAATTATATTTATTATTGTTGTATTTCCTTAACTAAACGAGAGTGTGGGTTGGCCCTTAACGAGAAATGAGACAGTTACGGAATACGATATGCATGGAATATTAATAGATTATAGTTAATACAGTTCCGTGACGTAAATAATACATGTGTATGTTTTATATTTATAGCACGAGAAGTCGATGAAACATGGAACACAATAGTGCCCTGTGGGGGAAAAGTGATTAGGGAGAAAGAAGATAATTGCGGGGACTTTATTGTTTTTTTTTTTTTTTAGAAAATAATTGCCATTCCTTACTGTTGCAAATATTATCACGATATTATTTCCTACACTGGAGTTTTGTGCTTTCTTATACGCTAAACGTCACCAAAATTAAATGCATTAAATTGTTTGAGTCAACGTTATCTACACAGTGTAATAATATATGAATGGGTAGAACTACAAAATGAAATCTTTCTATCTGGTGAAAGAGTTTGGCAAACTAAACTCTCAAACAACTCACTCAATTACTTTCTCTATAACACCTGGAAGGATAACTACGAAAACAAACCGTCATTTGCATACTCCTAAAGTACTTAATAATAATATGGAAATTTTATGTATATGCATGCATGGTCCAATCTTTGTAAAGGAACTTGCTATCGGAGTAGCCATCCTACATTGTCCAGTACCATAACTTCATTATTCTCGAAACCAACTTCAAGACTGATTATATTTCAGCCCATTCACGGCATCCTGGTTTCCCAACATTATAATTGCGGATTAACTACGATATAATCCTATAAATATGTAGAGATGTTGAAGTATGGAAAGCATTTTCCATAGAAGCCGTGGCAAGCTACGTAAATTAAGGAGAAAAGTTGATATTCTAAACTTAGTTCGTAATTATAGAGTATTGTTCGGGAATCTGTAGAGTCCTCGTTGAATCGGAACACCTTTGGACTTGTTCATACTTTTGTACTCTAATTAGACAATACCGAACTCCTAATTACTATGAACACAGCGCAAGATACGATTACATCTAGAAAATGAAGAGTTAACCGAGAACTGGTCGATAATGCATGTATTCCAATTAAGGAACTAAGCCTAACTAGAATAGCGATAAAACATAGTATTGTACAACTGCTTTTCGAAATTGAGAGTGTTTTTGTTATTCTTTTTACGTTGAAACTAAAAGCGAAATCCAAATGTGTTCGTTGAGACAAAGACAGATATACAAAGGCCAAGAAAAATGTCTTCAATGTCCTTATCGCGTTAATCTCCTAACATAGTTTTTCACTGTTTACATCTAAAATTCCCACTTGGACATAACAAGTCTGGACCACGAAGGTAATCCGATTAAATGGCGTTTATCGTGAAACAGTTGAAACAAACATCTTCTGTCTTTAGAGTTTTCTGTAGAAATGGAAAGTTAAGTGACGTTTCAGTCTGTTTGCTTACCTGGATTAACGCAACCTAAAATCGTTGAAAATAATGGAAGCGCCTTTGGTCGTTGTGTGCAAAGTGCTCATTCCTTTCAAGATAGCTTTAAAGCCTTTTTCTCAGCACTTATCATCGTAGGGATTCTTCATAAGGGAAGTGGGAATGTGCCCGCTTTGCCGACGAACATAGAAGAATCTTCCCCAAAAAATATTGGTGTTGTTTCTCACCGAGATTTCAAATGGTGTTTAAGTTTCGATAATATTTTATGGAGATGAAGTGATGACCAGACTTTCTATGTGTATAAAAGAGCAGGAAATGATGAAATAGTTTTTTAACACGCAGACGTTATTAATATTGTCAGGAAGTTTGCAAATCTAATAACATCATATTTCAAAGAAAATCGAAAAATATGAATGTTTTTGTACGAAAGGAGTGATGTTTGACTATTTTAATGAGAGAGAAGTACATATCAACGGGAAGATACCATAAAATTAATTAGAAACCTCGATCAAAAAAGTTTAGCGACTCTTTTCAATTCCAAAAAACTTCCCTCAGGGTACATTCTTTCAAATTGGAAATAAGAAAACTGCGATAGAACATTTAAGTGATACAGAAAACGATTAAAATGGATTTTTATAAACTGACCTTTATAAGTAACTCCATAATGGAATTCTGAAGATGATTGCCTCGTTTAAAGTTAATTTTTCACTTACACAAATTTCTTAAGACAATCTCATTAATTTTTTGTCTGAGCTCGATCAACAATTATCGATGAAGTTATGAAAATTAAAATGTTCTACTCGGAGTTAATCAATGGATTTAATCCATTTCAACGAAAGGTGTTTTTGCATGCAGTTATTTACTCAGCCTTGAGAGAACTAGATTGTAATTTAGCATACAATATATTGACAAGAGTATTGGAACAGTTCCCATCTTCTTCCATATCATTAACTTGCTTTCTCCAGAGGCAGTGTGAAAAACAGCAGCTGTTAGTCAACATCCATGAACAGTTAAATTTCAAACATGTTTACTCCAGAAAGCATGTGATGAACTTTTTTTGTCGTGGTTGCGAATAAACTGGCCATCATTGATATAACGTACGATAATGCCGTTTTTGAAGTCCTAAGAATTTCGCATTTCTTCTTCATTTAACAGTATCAAAATGATCAAAAAATATCATGTTTATTTTAAAACCAATGATGTCCCAAAATTTATTTCAACCTAAGATAGTTTCCTTATAAGTAAAACAGTTCAAAAATATTTCGTCTAGAAAATATGTATGCGTTTATTGCATCCATCTTTTCCAGATAACCAACACATTCCGGTCATCGATCGAATGAGGAAGAATTTAAACACTGAAATAAAAAAAATAATCAGTATCTGCGCAATAAACCGCTGTATCTCTTTTAATATTATAGTTGGTCAACGAATGGCTCTTTTTATTGCATTTTCTGGTTCACAAATAAAGCCTTAAATGTATTCTTAAGTTTTATTTGTTCATTTCATCCCATATGAAATGGTCTATTAGGACATTAAATTCATCCATTTTGTGGTTTGAGATGTTCCTGTTCATGTCTGTTCTTCATTGAATGATCTCATTCTGTTAACGTACAATTGATCCTCATCAAAATGAGAAATTACTTTATTTTGGATGCTATTCTCCAGATTAAATGGACTCATAACTTCTCATTTTTGTGCATAAATGCTTGTTTACCTTAGTGCAGTAACAATTTTCTATTACAAATAGAAATCAAACTCACTCAAATTATAGAAAGGAGAGAATGGGTTACTTTATTCGTTGTGCATTTAATACGTTCTCACATTGTCTTTCTGGGATTAAAAAATAATTGTTATATTCATAATGGATGATTTCGAAACTATTAACTATAATTTAGTATAACGCACAAAGTACAAAAGCCTAACGTAAAATGTAATTATAGTAAATTGAATATAGAATTTGGCTAAATATTGAGTACTTCAAAATATTGTTTACACTTATATGGAATGAACATTTAAATTTTATTCATTTTTTCCCTTAGATATAATTTTGCAATAAATGGTGTTTTTTTATTTAAGTGTTAACATAATTTTGGCATACACTGTATAACGAAGTTTCAAAGTTACAAAATAAACTTCAATAATAAAAAAGGGAAAAATAAATAAATGTGGTTTCTTTCTACTCTAAACACAATACTGTAATTTGTTTTGTTAGACGAGTTTGCTAATACAAATGAAGCAACTTTTAATGAAAATACAGATTCATAAATGTCTGTTAAATATAAGATCTAAGATATAAGTATAGAGAGTAATCAAAACTATTAAGAAAACCTCGGGCTAGACAGCACCCAACACCGTCTTTCCATCCTCTCTTCCACATCTTAATGACACACCTGCAAATAATTGTGAGAATGTAATAAATCTTAGAATTCTTTTTCCATTCTTCATGCATATCATTCGCCTCTTTCCACATACTGTTCCATTTCTGGAGTAAATAGATTCTATAGAGATAACAATGCTCTAATTGAGCATTTTCTTTTTCATTAGGAGTGATACTTTGGGATATCTTTGCTTCATTGTACATCTTACAACGTTTATTCTGCTTCTGCTTCTTCCAATATCTGCACCGTATTTTTTCCAGAGGCAATGGATGGACAACTTCCATGGCCATCCATACTTACTCTCATCAGTGGGAGAAGTTGTTTCAGACTCCTACACGTTTTCTTCAAAAAGATATTTTTGAAAATGTTGGATCTTGAAGTAAATTCACAGATATAGTCTCGCTAAAAATATTTCGTTGCTTTAAATACCTTAATTATGCTTGAAATTATAATTTCAATTACAATTGAAATTATAATTAAATATGATAAAAAAGATAAATACAATATATTGTTTTAACATTGAACATTTCCGAAAAAGTATTCTCCCTTGCTGGAGAATTCAAAATGCTTTACTCTATTACTTGAACATTATATTCCTTTTTATATGTATTAAAAGATAACAGCTAATAAGGCTCTTTAATTACGATGCGAAAACATTTGATATCTTATAGTTCGTAGAAAGACTTTAAGTATGCAAAACAAAATAATATATAATTACAATGCAAAAATGTTAAACTATTTTGAAAAAAAATAATTGGTATATTTCAATTATAACAATTTGATGGTTTCCTAAAACCTACTGGGGAGAAAAGCGTACTTCATGAAAAGAATATATAGGCATGTTTACACTACTGGAAATAAGTCATGGACGTCCCTAAACAAGGTGCATCGTGCCATGTAACAAGTCAACATGTTTGAAGCCGGCAGAAATTGGAGGAATGTGATGTTGCAAAGTCAGTGCATTGTGTCCGGGTGAAATGGCTGCTAGAAGGGAACTGACGAAGTTTGGAAAACACGTTGTGATAAGATGTCATGTTGGAGCCCTATCTATTCAGCAAATTGTTAACAAAATGCGTCACCCCAGGTCAACAATCAGTGATACCATACTGAGATGGAAGCGCAGGGAATCAACTGCAAGTGCTACCCGCAATGGACGACGCACCACACTCACCGAACGTGACCAGAGAGGTGCTACGAAGAATAATATATAAAAACTGCCATTCGTCGGTCATCTTGTTGAATGCGAAGTTCAGGCTATCGATTGGACACGAAAATTGCACAAAATCAATCAGAGCCGAGGCTCACAACACGGGTTTACATAGTAGGATCGCAATATGCAAGCTCTACATTATCCGACCAATATGCTGCGTCGTCTTTAGTGGTGTAAAGTGCGTGTACGGGGAAGCTTGGAAAACCGTGTTAGGAACGACAAATAAGGCTACACCCCTACCGAGCAGATGAACGGTGTGGGTGTGGAGGATTCCCGGTCAACGTCTCTTACCAGGGTGTATAAACCCAACTCTGAAATTCTGAGGTGGAGGTGCGATGGTATAGTCCTATTTTTCCTGGTTTGGCCTCGGACCTCTCCATGTAGTGCCAAGAACATTGAACTCCGAGAGATATCTTTACAATCTGAACAATGCAATATCTACGTAACTGGCTAGTCTCTTTCAGCATAGCAATGCATATGGCTGCTGCTGCTGTAACTGAGTGGTTCGTGGACATGAATGTCACCACACTTGACTGGTCACTACAGAGCCCTGATTTCAACCCTATTAAACATCTATGCGATGAACTGGAGCCTTGGGTGAGGTCAAGGGACATCCGCCCCACAACAGTCCGGGTTCTCATTACATGCCTAAAGGAAGAATGGTCCAAAATTCCAATTGATCGTTTTTCGTACTCTTGTGGAAAGTATGCTCCCTAGGATTGTTGCAGGCACTACGGCTGTGCGTTCGTCACCCTATGGTGTTTATTGACTTCTTTCCAAGCTACCGTTAAAATATAAAACTCAGTTATTCTATAAAATAAAACTTTGTTTTCTGCAGAATAAGAGTGATTTTAGTTAAAGTATGAAATGAGAAATTTATTTCGCACTTTACCTAGGTATTCTATAGAATAACGCCAGCAAAGGTTGGTCGATTGGTAGAGCCTCTGCTACTAATGGCTTACGAAAAAAAAGTTAAGCAAGTTTGAACGCGGTTAGTAGTTGGAAGGAGATCAATCGTTCGATGCTGTTGGCACACTCTCCCTCAATGAGTCTTTGTACTCCCTGGAGATGCCGCATAATAATATTAATAATAATTAAAGCAATTCTAGTTAAAGTACTGTATATAAAAATTAAATATTGGTCTACAAAATGTTGCAATAGCTCATTATATTTTGTAAAATAATGAACCTGACTTTCATTTTCATAAATGTATTCTAAGTCCGATGAATACCAAATGAAGAACGTAATAGTAAAAATAATATGTTAATATAAATGTTTATTCGTTAGCACTTTAACTTTGAACTATAATGGTATTAGAATTGTAGACATTTCTTTTCACATTTAAACGTCTCATGGTCTGACATTCTTCCTTACACATTTCACAAAATCCTGACCTGGATCATTTGATTGCGTTGTATAGATCGTTTTGTAAAGATGCTTTTTCTGGCGCCACTTCTTCAGGATAAATAAGTTTTTCGTCACAAACTCCAAATTGTGACCTTAGGTATAATCTTTTATAATTGCTTTTCTAGTGTACAATTTATAAAAACGAACCTCGGGCTTTTCAGGTACAACAATCGTTACAGAATGAGCATCTCCTTTTCCACGGTTTACTTCCAAAACTTTAATAGGTACAGTAGAACTGATACAAACTCCAGGACAACTAGCATCAAAAATCTTTTCTTTTCCTCTTGTAAACGCCGTTGGCCTGTTCTCGTTCACCTTACCCACATATGCACGGGTTTGCACTCAATGGAAATATCGACAAGCGGTGCATTCTTTAAACACACTCCATATTTCGTTTTGTTAGAACATTCTTTAGTGTGTCCATTTCTACATTTTAATTGATTTGTATTTGCTGTAGAATTTTGATCGAAAAAAAAAAAAAAAAATATATATATATATGTATATATCACTGAAAGAGCCTGTGTAGCTCAGTGGATGTGGCGTTTGCATACCACTGCGCTTGGCCGCACGAAGGAAGACTTGGTTTCGAGTCTAGTCGGCGACTAGAGGAAATTTTTCTAAGCCTTTTTTCTACCGGTTCCAGAGTTAGTCGATCTCTGGCACTGGCAAGCGGGTTTTTCCTCCCGGAAACTCGGGTTTTTCGTCCCGTAAACTCAAGAAAATCGACCGTAGAACCACATTATTTCAGACATTAAATATATTGTGTTAGGGTTAGGGACCACGAGATGGCGGCACATTTGAGCCGTCTCTCTTCACTGTGTACCGCTTAATTAGTGATACCCTTTGGCCATCTATCTCTGATTGGTACCAGTGGAGAATGAACTGTCCACTCAGTCTCCAAAGTTAGATAGGGCTAAATGGCCTCGTCTACTCCCCGTATACGGGAATAAATAGGCGTTAGCTGATATATCGCTGACGAGAAGTGTTTTAAATATGACTTGAGTCTCATTGAACAGAAAAATTGTAGAGACTGTTTATCTGTACAATATACAAATTAAAGCAAACGAAAATACCACCATGGCTACTAAAAATAAATATATATATATATATATATATATAAAAGCTATAGCGAGTACTAAACATAGTCACAGTGTTATATATTTTGTAATTCGAAACTTCGATTGAAATAAAATTGGAAAATTTCATCAAAATTCTTCAAGTACTTTAAACGATGAAATTCGCCCTCGCGATCCAATGAGAACAGACACTATGACTCTGATAAAGTATTCGGCTTCTATACTAAATATACTTCCATACATGCGCATAAAAATCGATAATTTCTATCCCTTTTAATAAACTGTAGTGGGACACGATCTCAATTACACTGTCGAAATCTATAAAATGTTTTGGAGCTTGCGTAGCCAAGTGTATTTATTAATTTTTCCATTTCGCATATTTTGGACAACATAAGGATGCAGAAGGTCTTCGTTCTAAGCATTGTCCTAAGTTAATTACCCGAAAGGGACCTTTGGAGAAATTAAAATTCGACTTAGCCTTGCGAACTCAAACTTTTCCCCTCTGGCTTCTTGAACCTTAATTCCTGGCTACGCAGAATAGCTTTATTAGTTCCGAAAGCAATAACCCCTCATGTCAGGACTTAATTTCGAAAATATTTCCTCGGAATTTAATATGTCCTTAGCGAGGGACCTTCTTGCATGCAACGGCACATACCCTTACAGCAATTAAATCTCGCCGAAACATCTGGGGCTTTATCCAGTTACGACTGTTGCGTTCGGGTTACGACCGTGTTATTTGATCATTGCGCCCATTTCTTCACGGTGTTTAGTGTCGTGTGTGGCAAAGACACGGCTAAATTGTCGCTTCAGCCGACCGTCGATGTTACTTCGAACCACTCTCGCTTGCTTCACGAGAAAGAACAGCCTTATGGCAGTGATTTAATCTCGCCACAGGGTTCGACAAATCACAGTAATTCACTCGGCGAGGATTTTCTGCTATTTATTACTCCAACTTTGCTTTTCGATGTGACGAGCCTCAAAACGGATAACAGAATTCAAAATATGAGTCGCTTTAATTCAAGTTAGACTGAGCAGTCTCATTTCGCAAGCCTCTCTCTCTTTAATTTTGTCTCTTGTCAATCTTTTTTTTTTCTGCATTCTTACTTCTTTCATTCACTTATTTCTATTCTTCACCTTTTCTTTTGCATATAATTTCTTTCTTTTGTTCAGTTTCTTTTATTTATTCTTCATCCATTGATACTTTTCTTATTTCTTTTTTTCTCAGTTATTGATTTATTCTTACTCTTCTTTCTTCTTTCCGTCTTTGTATCTCCCGTTTTTGTTTTTCTTACTCTCCGTCTTTCTCTCGTTAGTCATCTCGTTCATTATTTTTTTTTATTTCTTCTTTTCTTTCATGAAGTAAATTCTTTGTATTTATTTTTTCTCATTTTTTACTTCTTTTTCGATTCATTCTTTCTCATATTCGTTCACTCATTGTTTGATTCCTTCTTTCATCTTTCATTCGTTCTTTATCTTCTATTTCGTTTGTTCTTTATTTTGTTCATATTTTTTCTTCTTTCTTTCCGTTATTTAAGATGTATGTTAATTTATTTTGCTGTTTTGTTCATTAATTGATATTTTCTGTTCTCTGTTGATTCTTTTCGTTCCTTCTCATTTCTTCATTCTTCATCTCTTTTTAATTCATCTTTGCGGCTCTCTCTCTCTCTCTCTCTCTCTCTTTCTCTCTCGTGTTATATCAAAGATATGTTTAAAATCCATTCTGTTCCACTTCTGCTTATAATATGTTTTGAGTGTTTACTCTTTGTATTCTTTGAATATGCAAATATCTTCGTCTAAAATACACTCCAAAAATCAAAGGTGACATCAACGGATGAATCAGAATCGTTTTTTATTCTCTGCATTTTATGAAAATCTCCTGTCCAGAGTAATTCAGTCATCTCTTTATTTTTTCAAGAAGAGAATGAATATTAAAATCCTTATGTTACGCTATACATGTACAGTGGCAAAGTTTTGCTAGAAAAATACAAAAACTTGTATTCATCTAAAATGTACCAAAAAAAGATTTGGTTTATTCTCTTCAATGAATACACGAGAGAGGACTCTTTATTATGTAAATGAATTACGTAATATTTTTATTAAATGAAGTTATTCTCGATAAGTAATTTTACAAGGCAACGAAAATTCAAATTCTCATCTTCATTTTTCTTGGCACGTAAGAATGAAATAAACCCAGGTGCCAGAACAGAAGAATTTACATCAAAATACTGAGTCGGTTGAAAAGCAATCCCGTTAGGTTGGAATGTAAAGAACAAATCTATATTCAATTTGTTTCCAACATTAAAAGAATTGCAGTACAAAGAACTTATTCTGGAAGCAGAACGACACCATTTCAAACACTGTTGCTCAGTTATTGACTATTTCACGTATGTGAAATTCACGAATACTCCTTAATTACCAACTATGACAAAGTTTGGTACTTTAAGTTTTCCAGATAACTTGAATGGTGAAAAATAAAAGATGAAACATAAAAGATGTAATGATTCGAATTGGGGTAATTTCAGCAAGTTTTCCAATCAGAGATTGTATCAAAATGAATATTGTTGTGATTTAGTCAAGTGAAGTTTTTGAAGTATTTCTTCTCGTATGTATTTTTAAAAATGGATCGGTTTTTACTAAACAGTAATAAGCGTTGTGAGAGAGAAAAATAAAGAGGGCACACAGTCGAATAGTTGCTAGAGTGTGAAGAAGCGTAAATATGATGACAGTTATTTGACTTTGGTTTTACGTCGACAGAAGTCAATGGTGAAGGGAGACCGCAGTGTGTACTGTGTATGACAGTTTTAGCGCCAGAGTGCATGCTACCAAGTAAACTGAAACGCCATTTGGAAACCAATCATCCCAGCATGGTTAGTACTTCTCGTGACTACTTTACCAGAAAGTTAAAAGAGTTAAATCAGCAAAAAGGTAGTTTTTATAAGCAGGCGTCAATACTAAGCAATGCTTTGCTAGCATCTTACAAGGTGGCACATAGAATCGCAAAATATAAGAAGCCTCATACCATTGCAGAAGAACTCATTCTACCGGCTGCTGTAGATATGGTGAACATTATAATCGATGAGCCTGCTGGGAAGTTTCTTTCAAAAGTGCCTTTGTCCAAAAATACCATCAGTCGCAGAATACAGCACATAGTGGAGGACCTCGATGATTAATTAATTGAAAAAATAAAAGGGAAGGAATTTGGGTTGCAGCTGGATGAGGCCACAGATAATAATAATTATGTTCACTTGATTTGCTATGTACGGTTTATAGATGGTAATAAAATTGTAGAAGACCTAAGACCTTCTCTTTTGTAAAAGTAGCACTGCTGGTGCTAAGGCTCAAGACTTGTTCGAGATCCTTGATACTTTTATATCTGAAAATAATTTGAAGTGAACTAAGTGCGTTGGTGTCTGTACTGATGATGCTCGTTCTATGTCCGGCTGTTATGGAGGATTGTAGACACTTATTCGAAGCAAAGCCCCTGATGCACTGTGGACCCATTGCGTTATTCACAGGGAAGCACTCGCGTCAAAATATCTGAGTCCTACATTGAACCAGGTCTTAGAATATGCAGTGAATATAGTAAACTTTATAAAAATTCGGCAGCTGAAGGCAAGGTTTTTCAAAAAACTATGTGAGGATATGGGATCCGAGCACACGTCTTTGTTGTACTACAGCACTTCGCGATGCCTCTCTCGTGGTAATGTTTTGTTTCGTACGTTTGAACTGCGACAGGAAATTTATATTTTTCTTAAAGAGAAAGCCCACAAGTATACCGAAAATTTTGTGAATGAAGATTTTTTGGTAAAACTAGCATTCTTATGTGATATTTTTGAAAAGATGAATGCTCTGAATCTCTCCCTACAGGGATGCAACATGCACCTTTTAAAGTCTGAGAAAATTTCAGCTTTTATAAAAAAAACTAAAACTATGGAAAAGAAAAATGAATGAAGACGGAGGCAAAGAATGTTTCCCCTTGTTGCAACAGTTTTTGACCTCCAATGGAGTTGATTTCTCTCGAGGTATGAAATCCATTTTTGAAGAAAAAATGGATTTCATCACATAACTTATCACAGTTTATCACCTGGTTTCAGAAATATTTTCAAAATGATAATATCGATACCTTTGCGTGGATTCAAGATCCATTTAATGCCAGTGCTCCATCTGAATTTACTGCTGCAGAAGAAGAGAATCTTATTGAGTTGTCATGCGACAATACGTTGAAAATAAAATTTAGCAGCATGGAATTAACTGAATTTTGGATATCAGTAAAAGATGAAAATCCCCTTCTGAGTGAAAAAGCTCAGAGAATTTTAATTCCATTTGCGACTTCTTATTTGTGCGAAGCTGGATTTTCGGCGGTCGCTGTGATAAAAACCAAGTATCGCGCGAAAATCAATGTGGAGAAGGAAATGGGGGTGGCTGTGTTCAGTTTGATTCCAAGATTTTAGAAAATGTGCGATGATCAACAGGCTAATCCATCCCACTAATGATAATTAATTCAGTTTGTTCAATTACTTTTTTTGTGATCTTAAATATGTGTTTTATTTATTTTTACCTAATCCTTTAATTTAAAAAAATTATTCGCTATTTCGCAAAGTGTACTACTTAGAATTTGTCATAGGGCGCCTTCGGAAAACCTGGATTCAGCAAGGGTGCCAAGAATCGAAAACGTTTGGGAACCACTGGCATAAACTGATCTCAACCGGAATACCATTGGAAATGGATCACCTAATTAAATGATACCTCTTTGACAGACGTATGCAAATCAAGATCAACGGTACAGTATCAGCACAGAAACGTATCTTGGCTGGAGTCCCACACGGATCCTTACTGGCTCCGATTCTGTTTTCCATATACATGTCTAATATCCCGCACAATCCACTCTCATCTATCATGGCCCTTTACGCGGATGATACAGCAATATTAGCCGATCTCTACAACCACATCGGATCCTTACTAGCTCCGATTCTGTTTTCCATATACATGTCTAATATCCCGCACAATCCATTCTTATCTATCATGTCCCTTTACGCGGATGATACAGCAATATTAGCCAGATCTCTACAACCACATCTTGCCATCAAAAAACTCAAGAAACCTATTACAGATTGAAAAATGGTTCTCCAAATGGAGACTGCGAGTAAATCCCCAGAAGAGCATAACCATGCTATTCACCAGACGACCGATGCTTCCTAAGGGGGGACATCTTCCTGTTTAACACAAAAAATCCCTTGACAAACAGAAGTCAAATACCTATGTACTACTGGACAGAAGGCCTAACTTTAAGCTGTCATGCCAACGCTCTCTCTCTCTCTCTGTGTGCAAAGGCATCAAAAGCCATTGCTCAACTCTATCCTATAATCCAGGGGTTCTCAATCTTTTCCAGTAGCGTACCACTATATTTAATTCACGATATTAGATGTACCAGTAAGGCAGTGGCTCACGTACCACCAGTGGTACGCGTACCATAGGTTGAGAATCCCTGCTCTAATCAATAGGAACACTAAACTAAACACCAGAATCAAACTACTTATCTCTAAATTGATGGTTCGTCCTATACTCACTTAGGCTTCTCCGGCTTGAAGCCATACTGCTGAAACTAATATTCTCAAATTACAGCGCGTACAAAATAAATGTCTACGTATGATCCTAAACGCTCCATGGTTCCTTAGAAATATGCAACTCCATCGGGACACAGATGTCCCCTATATTTACACTTTTCTGCAAACTATAGCAACAAAGTTCTTTTTCAAAAGCATCTGTACGCCTCAACAAGCTGGTTCAACTAACTGCAAATTACGAAGCAACGGATTACTACAAACATAAAAGACCAAAAGCCATCTTAAACTCCGACTCTGATGTTTAATCTCCAAGCTCGCTCAGGGCGACCAATCGGCTCATAAATTTTTCCACTCACTGTTTCCCTGTCAGATAGCGGGGAGTATGAAAAACATTTTGCTTCACCCTCAGATTCAGAAATGTCAATTGCTAATCTAAAGAGAGGAAACTAGGAGATATTCCACAGGGTAACAGATGGCAATGCTGTAGCCAATGAAGTTTTAACTTTCGGCTATTGCCGTTCCCCATCCATGACCAGAGCTTATAGCTCAATAACACCCCATTCATACATTTCTTCTGCAGATAACGGGGAATATGAAAATCATTCTCGCTTCACCCATCAAGGACCAGGCGACCTAGAAGTTTATGAATTTCTTCATCTTAATATTCTTAATATATACTTTTTTCTCTAAATTAAATTTATATTCATATTGCTAAATTTGAAATTGTTTGTTTAAATATCAATGGTGTGTCGCCAAAAAACATTTATGTAACGGGAAATCCCCCGAAAGATTCAAAATCAGAAATAGGTGTCCTTTTAAAATTTTATGGCAGATCTAACCTTTCATCTGTGTCCAAAGACAGCATGTGTCTCACCATGATTTCTCGTAAGAGTACGCAAGTAAATATAAACAAAACACGTTCCAAATCCTCTTTGTCGTCACAATCCTGGTGAGGTCTGCTTCTATCTGGTTTCATTATAAGCTTCAAAGCCTCCATAATTAACAGAAACAATGGTCTACTTAACCCACTAACCTCCTTTCAAATTCAATTAATTTGATTTTATATTTCTGAAATATCTCAACGTTCTTTTCTAGACATCATCCGAGATCTTTGGTTGCATAATTTTGCTGACTTCCTAAATTAAGTCATGAAAAAAACTTTGAAGAAATGCTGAATGTTCTGAAATTTTGAACTCTTTCTTAAGAAAGCAATGTTTTTCCATTCAGATTAAAAAGAATTCTTATAATGAAAATGTAAAATTTGGGGCTCTTTAAACTCAGGACAGCTGACTCCTCACCTCTCTCTTAAGCCATCAGGGATTTGATACGGTAGACCCTGTTTGTGTTCATTATATCATCTTAACTTGCTTAACAGTTCATTACATCCTGGCTTACTCATCGACCTTAATGGTTACTCTTGGCTTGACTGAACAATGGATCCGCTGTGTTATTATGTAACAGTGTCATACTTGTCCCCTAAAACACTTTCTGAGATTGATGACCTTCTATAACGGACCATGTAAAAGAGCAGAATGGGTATGTCTGTTGTTGTACTTCTGTTTGGACCTACGACAAGCAAAGTTCTTCCTGCATGTTATCACGATTGACATGAGAGACCTAGCGAAAGAACCAAATGTCAGAGTTCTTAGTTTAGAAAAGTTCGAAACCTTATGAATGACGCATCAGTTGCTAGGCAACCAAGAAAGCGAACATCTTACAAGGGCAGTGACTTATTATGCACCTAGATTTTTCTGAAGACAAGAATTAGATGGTGAACGACTTCTTAAACTTTAGTGTCTCTTAATTAATAGAAACCTTGGTCGTTTTAAACCAGAATTCGTCGATAAGTGATGGTCGTCAAGGTTCGTCCTCCCGATTAATGTTTCTTGTCTAAACGCCTTGTGAGCGGACAACCACTCTATATCGAAACATGAAAGCAAACACGCGGGAATACTTTAAATTCTTCTTGTTGTTGTGTGGAATTTGATCCATTTGAAGTGCCTTATTGGAACGTGGACTGCTATTTCTCAAGTCATTCATTACTGTTGCTAATCAGCAAGCGATCAACGCTAAAAATTTATAAACGACGCCATCTGGGAGACTTATTTTAATAATCGTGTTCAATAATGACATGTGAGTTGTGATGATTTAAAGCAATTGCCTGTTTATGTGTTTACCCTCAAGAAATCGAAAAAATACACGAACAACAATTGCAAAACAGAATATAGAATAATCGGAATTACAATACAATCGATCATCGGTTAATGCACAAAGACATTAAACCATTTTCTTTTTTGTAACTCGTTATGAAATTAATCTGATGTTCATCCATCTTCTGTCTCTTCTAAATGATTAAAGAGAAAGTCCTTTTTTGGGGTAAAATTTATGTTTTCCATATATTTTCATCTTGTATGCGTACAAATCAAGTTTCATAAATCTGTTTTTTTTTCAACATTTAATTCGTTTATACTCTGTATAAAATAATTGAGACAAGCCGTTGTTAGTTTACAAAGAATTGAGGGATGTTTTATTGTATGTAGAATATAACTTAAACATATATTGAGCAGTCTTAAATATTGAACACTAAGATAATAAACAAAATATTTTACCAAACTGACAAAACGGACCTTATTTGATGAAGGGTGATAACTAGGGCCTACTATGGTCCCAGGTTTAGGATAGATTCACCCTGTTGCAAAAGTATCACGTCAAACCGATGACAACCGACTATGTGCAATATATTTTTAACGAGGTCTCAACTGCCATAACAGGACAATGCTATATGTGGACAAGTAATTATGCAAAAGAAAAGAATCTGTTAATGTCTTATAATTCTAATATTATCGACCCAAAGAATGCTGTTAAAGTTGACTGTCGGGAGCAAACCTATCAACGGACTTACCAAGAGACAAAAATTTTAATTACCCTCAAGTTGCAGCCAAAGAAAAGACTAGAAGATTATCAGGAAGAGAACCATGAAAACGGAAATGAAAACATTACCACACACACAAAAAAAAAAAAACCTATCATGAAAATGGCGGCAATGTAAGAAGTGCAGCACATGAAGAAGATGAACGAGTAAATCAACCTGTCTAACAAAATAACCTAATGAAAAGCGAAAAACTTGAAAATTATGAAAGAAACAGATAACAATTCCGACTGACCAGGCTGCACATTTGACACATTTGACCGGAAATAGGCATGTGGTTTCAGTATCCTGGCACAGGGATTTCTCATTGACATCACTGTTCCCTTTCATCCCCATTGAACACACTTTCACCGCTAATTCTACTTGGGAATTGTTTCGAACGAAGTTATACACGGCTACAGTATGAACCGATGGATTTGAATTCTTCCAGCAAGACAACGCACAGAGTTACAAAGATCTCATTGCGAAGCATAATTCGAAGAACATGTCCAAGTATTCCGTGTGCTTCCTTTTCCACTTAATTCTCCTATTTAAATCTTTGTGGGATCATTTAAAACGCAGTATCTCCAAGTCGATACCAGTACCTCACCTTGTTGCTGACTTCTGAGACATTATTCTGCCTAGTTGGTTGGTTCTTGGGGGGAGGGATATGTCGGCCGAAGGAAGCCCAACACGCTGTTAGGTAAGTGGTCACATAAGGTTTTGACTCATTAGTGTATCATAACTATTATTGGAACGAAAGAATATTAGAACCGGACTGTAAAGATTATAAGGCTACATAATAATTGCTTATTCACCAGAAAATGAAAACAAGAAGAAAATTAGATCCTATAAAGAACTCAGTAGGTGATTGACAAAAACAAAGAAAATAAATTATTTATTATTGGAGCAATAGTTAAAGTGGAATATCAAAAGTGAAGTTCTAATCGAATAAAGGGAAATAAAGAAATAAATATACGTGGTCCACTTGAGGATATAAATAGAAATCTGTTCGTGATTGCATAATTGCAAATTTTAAATTATCTGAAATAATTCTCGATGTAAGAGCATGCAGAAATTTTGAATTAAATTCTAATCATTTTATGGTAATGGCAAAAATCCGATTTAAACCAAAAACAAAGTTAAAAAAAAACATGCTTCATTCTATATCAAAAAAGGCTGGATGAAAAAAAAAACGAAAGAAGCAAATACCTAATGGAGTAATGCGAAAATCTGAAAGAAATCTTGATAAAAGCAGCAACAGAAATTCTTCGAATAGAAAATGACTACTTAACTGGAATCGAGAAATAAAAAAAACACATATAAAAATGATAATTACCAGAAATGGATGAATTCAGAGAAACAGAAACACAATAGAATATAAAAAGCAATGATATCACTTAGAAAAATAAATAAACTAGTTTGTGAAGCTCTGATCTAATGATAATAAAGAAGCATAAATATATAAAACAAACTAGTTGGCTGGAAAACCATCAGAATTAAACAATACAAGTAAAACGAAAATTTCCTACAAAAAAAAAAAATATATATATATATATATATATATATATATATATATGTAAATAAGTTTTTTTTTACCTTGGGTAATGTATATTAGGGTCGCCTAGTAATTATATAAACTTGTTTATTTTACTCCTAATCCCAAGTAAGCAAACAATTAAGTTTGCGCCTGAACGCAGTTCAAGTCTAAAGGTGGTGCAACACTAGGGCAACTCATTATAAAGGTGGGTAAAGCTCTGATCACTATTCTTAGTATTTTCCATAATGTAAAGCACATCTCACTAAGAGATGTATACTGCAATACATTATGGGTGGGGTCACTACCCAGACCGGTTTCAACCTTTTTTGAGATCTATATCTCCTCCAGAGATTTTTATTCAAATTAAAAACACCTTGTAGCAACTTATATAGGTAAAGTTGATAAGGCTCTTTATTACTAAAACCTTGGAATTTAGGGTCTAGCTACTCACTGAGGAGACCTCAAAAAAGATTGAAACCGGTGAGGGGGCTAATATGAGTTCGCTCTCTTAAGGTTTTTGCCTTAAGGGAGCAATTTGAGTCTCCGGGGAAAGTGTTCTCCGGCACGGCCCGGTGAGGGGGCTTTGTCGGTGAATGCTTTTCTTCGGAATATGAGTGGTTCTGCTCGGTGGTAGGTGTTGAAGGCCATCACTGAGTGGAGCCAACGCTGAGATGGACGGTCTTTCGCCCACTATTTAGTGGTCTAGGGATCGTCCGAATTTTTAGAGACGGCTTTACTTATTCATAAGGATGAAACTAGTCTGGGTAGTGACCCCACTCATAATATATTGCAGTATACATCTCATAAGTGAGATGTGCTTTATTTACATTATGGAAAATACTAAGAATAGTGATCAGAGCTTTACCCACCTTTACAATGAGTTGCCCTGGTGTTGCACCACATTTAAACTTGAACTGCGTCCAGGCGCAAACTTAATTGTTTGCTTACTTGGGATTAGGAGTAAAATAAACAAGTTTATAAAAATTACTTGGTAACTCTAATATGTGTGTGTGTGTGTGTGTGTGTGTGTGTGTGTGTGTGTGTGTGTGTGTGTGTGTGTGTGTGTGTGTGTGTGTGTGTGTGTGTGTGTGTGTGTGTGTGTGTGTGTGTGTGTGTGTGTGTGTGTGTGTGTGTGTGTAAAGGAAATAGAAATAATTATAATAATCACAATGATAGAAGTCTTGTACATTCAGGTCTCAAGATGAATATATTTATTAAAAAAAAGAACTAAATGAAACTAAAAGTCAGACTTACATTTACAATTATCATCAGAATAATTGCATAATATCCATGAACAGGTATGATATAAAAATATTCAAAGAATATTATAAATCAGGGGTTTATAATCTTCACTGTTCCTGTGGCATCTGCTACGTAGGCCAGACAGGGAGATCGGGAGAAATCCGCATGAGAGAACATCAAAAGGACGTACAAAAAAAAAGGAGAGAACATAAGTCTGGCTTAACATTTCACACAACTTCTACTGGTCATGATGTACTCTGGGACAGAACAAACATGTCCTACATTGTTAAAGAAAATTCAAAGAGGCAGCAAATATGATTAAAATTCCTACGCAGTGCAACAAAAATTAGGGTTTGATTTTAAATCAAGTTTGGTCATCGTTTATTAAAAATTTACCCAGTTCAGACCTCGGACAGAGTGAAAGTGAACCACAGAACGCGACATCAAATAGCATTGTTTCCAGCTAACACGTATGATATATATATATACGGTTGTATAGATCTGTTATTCGGTTTTTTTAACGAACTCTTTTGATGTTCATAATACCAACAAATGAACTTGTTTTTTCGTAATTTCTTATAGTTTGTGCTTTAAACTGTTAGTTCTCTTTACCCATGAAGATGTTAGACTGACGACTAACGAAACTTGTCGGGTTTGTGTTTTAGTACTTGTTTAGTTTCAAAAAACAGTATTTTTTAATAAACATGTGGTCACAAAACCAGAATAATTCGATCGATATTCAAAGAAATAAAAATCAAAGAGGAAAAATTGGTAAAATTGATAATGATAATATAAATATGCAATTGTGGTCAAACTTTCCTACAAAAAATATTTATATTATCATTAACAAATGGTGTGAAACATTACCTATGCACAGAAAGTAAAGTAGCATTATTTCTTCATAGATATATCCGTTCTTATGAATATATCTAATTAGTTTAAAATCGAGTAATAGAATCCACTGTTCGTTTGTGTAATTATCTGATTACTAAACACTCATATTTTAATCGTTAAATTAAAGCGATTATACGATTCATCAATGACATTTTGCTTGGATTGAACTATAGGATTTAATTCTCTTTCCGATCTTTTATTGCATTCCACAAAAAAAATTAATTTTCATAGTTATTCCTAAAAATTCAACTTGCCTTAGAAGTTCTCTTTATAAGTCTTTGAAATGTAGCACACGATGACTTCACTCTTCAACTAACAATCTACACCGTGAACGCCAAATCGTTGACACAAGCAACTACAGTTTACTAAACTGCACCTTTTAATACTCGCGATTATCCCAAGGATTGTACTTAAACTATTCTTCTAGCTTAGTATCTTACTTTCAATATTTCTGAATATTACAAAGATGATGATGTGTTACTAGCAATCGTGAAAACACTTTATATCAACTATAGCAATGTAGTGTGGATGGGATAACTAAAATTAAAACCAATATATGAATACAGCGCTACCCACAGTTTATATAGTGAAGTGCTCAGAACCGTTTTCATGTTTGAGAAGTACTAAAGGAATATCAAACAGTCTAAAATAACATGAACGTCTTTTGGTGTGAGTAAGCATTGCTGGAGTAGAAGATTTAAGAGCGAACGTGACACTCGAGGTTTTTTTACGCTTCTTTAAAAACGTAGAACAGTTGACTACGTTTATTGAAATCATCTGCGCGAGGCAATACTTAAAAACACATCAAACTCAGGACGCTCAAGAAAGAAAAATAAAATAAAAAATCCGGTAATGAAGACAGAAGCGTTTCCTTTTAAAACATGAGCTGCTTGGTGGCGCGAAGAGCGAACACACGCACGCACAACCTCGTATCGCAAGGGTCAAGTTGCTTCTAAAAATAGGCGACTTCAAGTTCTGCTGAGCGAGAGATTGGGAGCAATTTCCCGTATAAAGAGGGGTCCATTTTGTTGACATCTAAGATGGTAGAAAAATCTCCAGTAACGATCCTTAAAGAAATGTGTTGTTTTCCATTAGAATCTGTTATGATAAGCATGAGACTGTTCGCAGTTAAATTCTTGAGTAGCAGAAGATTGTGCCAATCGATTTGTGTAATTCTAGAGTTCTGTAAACTCTTAAAGCCTTGTTTTAATTAAAGTGAAGTAGATTTCGAGTGTAATACTAATAGGATAGTAATAAGAAAATCTTCTAACGAGGACACTTTTTATGCACGGAACAAGAATAACAAGAGAAGCAAAATGATAAAAATGAAAAGAAAATTGAAAAGAAAATCAATACACTCATTGTTTAAAATGTTCATTGCTTATTTTAATTAGCATCGTTATTGTTGAATTAATGTGTAATTAATTCTCAACTATTTGCAAATTAGTATTGTTACATCATGATGGCGTAATAATAGGAACTCAGATCTGTAGATTTCAAAATTGACATTTGAGTTGGAATTTTTCATTTTCAGCAAACACTTCAATATATTCGACGATGGCTGGCGAATAAAGTGGCATAACAATGATCACGTGTTTATTTCAATTAATAAATGAATTCTTCTAGTCATTTAGGCTGGAATAATTCATCATTGTTTGTTTTGTGTCGCTTCTTAGTGCCAAAGCAGGCACATTTATTAACCGAGAACAATGCTCTGAGACGGTTTATGAACTGTGACGCGATATCCCATGACCTTTCCGCAGTTATCCTGAGTAGCATGTAGTCTGTACCTCAGGTTATTGCTTTGTGAGTGAGTTTCTTGTGTTATTGAGAGAGAAATGGTGACGAAGTAGGTAGTGAGGTGAGACAGGTTGTGACAGATGAGGATGTCACCAGATGTATAAAAGATGAGCCATACGATGCGGCGGAAGAAGCTGAATAAGCAAAACAGACACGTACCTGAAGGGTCCAATGAACTAACGGAAGAAGTGGAATCAATAGGAAGAGGAAAAGCAGGCGAAGTAAGAGGTGCATTAAATTTTTGAAAGAAGCTCGCGCGTTCGGTGCGTGTCTAGACAGGTAAGAAATTTATCTGGCATCTTCATAAGAGACTCGGAGCTGTTTCGCTACAGTTGCCAGGTCATCAGCAAACAGCGTGTTGAAATCAAGTGCCATTTTTCTGCTTTTGCAATTTTTATTTTTAGATTAATTCGAATGGAGATATCTGAGGATTAGTAAATGAGCTTTTCAAATATTTGTTTCCCAAGTTTAGCAAGAACTTTTGCTCTTTATGCGGTTGGCTATTATTTTGTTTTTTTTTATATTCTAATCTTTACTTTATTTTTTTTTCTTCTCCTTATTGCATTCCTTTCTCTTATTTCATTTTGTGCTTTTGTCTTTCTTTTCCTCCACTCTTATCGTTCAATCTATCTTCCTTGCTTGTTCGTTTTCTCGGAATTTTAGCCATAATAATATTTTTCTTTCATTTCTTTATCGAAAATATAAATCACGCAACGTTCATAAATACGGAAATTAAACTTCAAGTCCTCACCAGCAAAGATCAACAGCCTCACCAAGAAAATATTCGCTACGCATTTAATCCAAAGACGGCGAAGGGAAAACATCACTGCTTAAATCGACTACCAGGGAGCGCTCGTGTTGCTTATTATTTACAAAACCAAAAATCTTTATGAATCTATCTTTAGCATCTCTTTATCGATGCTAACAAAAGCGTTAATATTATTAATTATTGTTAGTAATTAATCCTCTTAACAGATTAAAGTAAATCTGTTAGATTCGCATCGTAAATAAATCTATTAAATAAATTAAATTGAGATTAGATTGGAAAATGCATTTACAGTTCATCTGAAACCGGAAAAGTCAGATGTTTTCCATTGGCGTTCAGAGGGACCAGCGGAAAGAAATTGGGAGGGTGAGGGGGATAAGAAATCTTCACAAGAAGGAAGAATAAGACGAAGAAACAATTTCCATGAACGGTGCTCTCTGCTATGCCTTTTCGATTACTTTAATACGGAAATAAACATGTAAGCAGATTGTGCGGAAAGACCCCTCATCGGATGGAAAAGAAATATTCGGCGAATTGTGTTTATGCATCCCCAAGAGAGCGATTAATCATTGCCCTTTGATGCTGGACGCAAGTGGAATGCAGAGCTGTCGACAGCCAAAGCCTCTTAACTGAAGGATAAATTCCTTCGTCGGGAGATTTGTTCGTCACTCAGGTGAGGCATCAGCCTTCTTCTTCTTCGCAATCGTCTGCGAAGGAGGTAAATAACCCCTTGGCGTATGAGAGTAGTCAATTCATATAGTTTGACTATTAAGATTCTTTGCGCTTGTTAGCGAACTAATATGCACTTATCGATTAGATGCAGTTTAGTTGCAGAGAATTACATTAAACTCATACAGAAAAATAAAAATTTACATTTCAGTTAGAAACTAGAATTTGTTGTAGCAACACTCGGGTTTTTCCTATCAACGCCCTCTAGCAGATGATTAGTGAATTATCATTTGATGTTCACTTTTTTCTTTAGTAAACAATCCATCTCTCTCTCTCTCTCTCTCTCTCTCTCTCTCTCTCTCTCTCTCTCTCATCTTTCTTTCTTCCCTTTTTCTTTCTATCGTTTGTTTTTCATTTTCTTCCTTTTTTCTACTTTTTATCTTTTCGGTTACTTTCATTTTTTTATCTTTTTTTCTTTACTTATTCCATCCTTCTTTCTTATTTTTTTTATCGTTTGTCTCTTTTTATTTCCTTTTTCCTTTCTTTTTGTCTTTCTTATTATTATTTTTCTTTTTCTTTTCTTTTCTTTTTTCTATCTGTTTTTCTTCTCGTTTCTTTTTTCTTTCTATCTATCTTTCTTCTCATATCCTTTTTTACATTGTTTCTTTCTTTTCATTCCTTTTCTCTCTCTCTCTCTCTCTCTCTCTCTATCTATCTATCTCTCTTCCCTATTTTTCATTTGTTTTCTGGCTTTTTTCCCCTCTCTTTTCTTAAGATTAATCGTCTTACTAAAAGGGCATAAACCAATGGTATATTTCTTTGCCTTGCTGACCAAAAGTTATGTAAAGAGGCTAAACATGTTAGCTGGTTTTTTTTCACCAACTTAGAGTGTCCGAATAAGCAGGGTTAACACCAGGCTATGAATCATCTACCATCTAAGGACGCTCACAAGACATTCATGACATAAGATTTAACTCACCGCCAGTAAGCTAGAGAACGGAGAGAACGCTAATCTTTTATTTTAGTTTACTTCTTCATTCCGTACCATCTTTTCATTTCTTTTTTCACTTATTCATTTCACAATCTTCCTTCATTTCTTTTTAACTCTTTGACGCATCTATTTTTTTTCTCTTTTACCCTATCCTCCTTATTCTTCTCTCTCTCTCTCTCTCTCTCTCTCTCTCGCATTGTAACTTTCGCTTTCTTCCTGACTTTTCCTATCACTTCATTTGTTGTTGAAAGAAAAACATTTCACATGTTCGACACCCGACAACATGTTGCCAATAACACACCGTCAGGATGTGTAACTTTTCTTCATCGTCTGGAAGATATTTTTCTTATTGTCTCTCTTCTCCCTGTGCGTTAAGCCTACAACAGATCGATTTCACGCTGCCTTAGAGACTTTATCGGATTATCCCTTGGTAGAGTGGAGAAATTGAAAAAGTTTGCGATCGCGAAGGGTCTCGGTGAGAGCCACGTTATTACTGCAAGCTAAATTTTCTTTTATTGCTTCGTTGCTTTGTTTTTAACCCAAATTCCCTCGCAGGCAAACCGGACGTCTATGAATCTGTAGAAGTAATATGTAGAGTGCTCGCCATCGAGATCCAATGCGCCTTCTCTCACTCTAAACCGTTTTATAGACCTGCTTGGCAGTCAAACGTGGGATTTCGTCAATTGTTCTTTATCGTTGGGTTTATCACAAATCGAATTCACTTCCGAATTACGATCTTTTTTACGCATTTGACGTTGACGAAATTGGAAAAGATGAAACAACCAAATGCTCGATGTCGTCGGTGCCCCATGCTCATCAGTCTCTCCGCATGTGCTCAATTGGTTTATTTTATTCTCTTCTTCGCACGGGTGACGAGAACGATTTATTCGCATCACTGGCACGTTAACAGATATAAAGCCAGGAATACCCTAAGGACGAAATGGCAACAGTAAAAGACCAACTTCCCTTATATACCCTGCAAAAAATATTAGCAAACTCCGTGAGCAGGTGCATTTTACAACTGCATTAATCACACAAACATAGTCACCGTTACACATTTCTCTTCGGTATTCTCCATAGTGCGGTGCTTGCAGTGTCGGACAGAAGAGGGCGCTTTAAATATGAATAACGAGATCTGGTTTGGATGGTTGTCGTTCGTCACATTCTCAGCAAAATGCGTCCAATGAAACAACCATCATAAACTCTACTTCGTGAATAATTAAGAAAATGACCTCTTTTTAAAATTATGCAGCGTGTTTTTAATCACATTGATTACTTTTTGGCATATTTTAGCAGCACACATACACACACTACCCAAGGTATTTTAATATCTAATTTTTCTTCCATTCTTTCCGTAGGCAACTGCACCTCACTTAACTTATGGATGAGCAGAAAGTGAAAAAAATGTGCTTTTCTATCGCGTGCAGAAAATGCAGGAATAAATTTACTGTAATGTTTGGAAAACATCCTCTAATTAAGGAAACGTTGCTTTTTACTTTCATTTTCTTGTGTAACTACCATCCATGCATTCTCTCTCTCTCTCTCTCTCTCTCTCTCTCTCTCTATTCTATTTTATTTTATTTTATTACTTTCTACACTATTATCTGTTCTACATTCTCTCTTTCCACATTTTCTCTATTCAATTTTCTCTCTTTCTACATTTTTCTCACCTTGTGTATTTCTCTCTGTCTTTCTTTAGAGAGTGAAGTCAACATTCAGTGAATTAGCTGCGCCTCATTTAAAGAATATTTTTGTAATTCTTAATGTGTCGGTTCGAGGAAAAGTTCTCTGTTTTCCTTCACGCACTGTTCAACTGGTTGCCGTTTGCTGCAGTCAATGGATTCATTTAATTCACTGATGACACGCGATTAGCAAAACTTTAGCAACAAATGTGAAGTTGCGCTCCAGCAAGCGCGCGACTATAGCACGTAAATGATGGCAGAAATTGACAAGCAAGATTTATCACCAACTAATTATCGCGTTATGGTTACCATGGTAATGAGATCTGCGCATTGCTTTCGGGTATACGTTGTAACGATACCCACCAGATTTACACTAATAGAGCAGATGGGGATGTGTGACCCGATAAGATCAAATCACTATCGCTAGAGCTGGCAAAGTGCTTTGCTGGTAGCAGCAAATCACGGATGCCAAAACCAGCTGAAATAGAGAACGGCGAGATCGTAAGTGTTCACGCGATTTAGCGCTCACTGTGGGGATGAGCAAATTATTTTTATAAAGATTTAATCCTTTTAAAAATTCTGCAACTGTTCCTTTTCTTCTTTCTAGTTTCTTTAACTCGAGAGTTTTATATTTCACTGCTTCGTTTCACAGATACCAAAATTCGAAAGAGAACTCTCCGAAGATGCAAACTGCTGACAATGTCTGATCAAGTTTCACTCGTAATACGATTTTCCTCGGCACAAAACTCGTAATAGAATCCTGTCAAGGCGTTGTTTTAATCAAATACTTTCCGCCTTCTGTAATAACGAAATCTATATTAGTGCCCACCAGGTAATGAAATTACTTGGCTTTCCCCATAGCGAGAAAATCGCCAACGCAGATTCAGTATATAGAGGGAGAAGGTGACAGCTCGGTGCAGTTAACTAACATTTCACTGTCTGTGTCTGCCTTCACATCATTTTTATTTCAAAAGTAAATTTCCGAACAGATATTCAAAGAATAAATTTGAAAACTGTTTTACAGTACTTTACCTGACACGAACATAAATAAATTAATATTGTAAATAAAAGTGAACAGGGAGGAAAATATTTCGAACGCGTCCATCTGGAATTGGCCCTAACGATGGTAAAGTAGATCATTTTAAATAAGCCAGTAAATTACAAATTATTATTATTATTATTATTTACATAACTGATACATGGTCAAAACAAGATATCATTTAAACAACAATTTGACTGGTGATTCAGAACAATTCAGATTCTACCCAAGAATCTAAGAATAGTCTGTCAGGTAGCGTCATAAAATATGGACTGTTCCAAGTAACGCTGTTTTTTGTAGGTCATACGGGGATTATTTCGTTGATGTTTAATTGCTGTGAATAGTTGGATAGCTTCTTTGAAGTTGCATCAAGTGCACCGATAACTATTGGGATGACTTTGGTGTGTTTAAGCCGCAGTCGGCCAACTTCGATTGCAAGATCTCGATATTTAGTAATTTTTTCCAGTTCTTTGTTGTTAATGTTGTTATCATTGGGTACTGCAATATATCGATAATCCAAACCTGTCGATGTTCGATAATTGTGATGTCAGGTCTATTGTGTTCCAAATGCCGATCAGTTTGTATTCTGAAGTCCCAGAGAATTTTTGCTGTTTCGTTTTCCAACACAGTCTCTATTTTATGCTGCCACCAGTTATCAGAAATAGGAAAGCTATATTTTTTGCACATATGCCAATGAATTATTTGGGCCACTTGATCATTTCAGTATTTATAGTCAGTTTGAGCTATTTTGCTGCAGGCAAAATAGTTTGCCTGCAGCAAAACTAACCTGAACATCTAATCAGACACTGATTAGATGTTCAGGTTAGTTTTTATGCGATCATAAAGATGAGACTGTATTCTACAGTCTCATCTTTCTGATCGCATAATCTGCATTTGCTGTTATTATTGATGTTCAAAATTTTTGCTTTGATTGCATTAGTTTGTAATGCCTGTTCCTGAGCTGCTAGAATAAATCCTTCTGTTTCTTTTTTAATGTATCCGTATTGTAGCCATTGCCACGTCTTGTTCACGTCAATTTTGTCCTCAGTATCTGTAAGAAATTGGCCATGCAAGGGGTTTATTTTTCCAGCGCACATATCGGTTATTTTGTTGTTCCTTTTTGTAATCGGATTTGTTTCCTGTTGGCCGTCTTGTGTAATTGCTTGAAACATTGGCTCAGAGCTATTGTCGATGTAACTGCTTAAACTAATTTCTTCTTCTTTCACAGTCTGTCTCTCTTGCAGCAGACGCCGTTCGCCTATTCTCCTCAGTAGGTACAACCGGGCAACATCACTTCGTGGATGTAATGCATGATGCATAGTAATTGGTTTTCTAGTTTTGCGGTCCAGTTTGTCCAGGTCTTCTTTTGTCCAATCTATTATGCCAGCTGTGTATAGGATCACTGGTATTGCCCAAGAATTCATTGCTCTAATTGTTTTTAATCCGTATAGTTTTGTTTTCAGAATATTTCTAACTCTTTTGGTGTATTCTGATGCTGCCTGTTATTTAACTTTCGAGCGAAGAATATCATTGGCTTCTAATATTCCTAGATATTTATAGTGTTCGTCAGCTGAAACTGCTATTATATATTTCTCTTGAACAAAATTAAAATTGATAGTGTCATTAATTTTTCTTCGATTAATAGATAAAATTGCGCATTTATCTAAACCAAATTCCATTTTGATGTCCTGACTGAAAATACGAACTGTGTTCATTAAAGAGTCTATTTGCTGGGCCGATTTTCCATATAACTTCGATTTTCCATATATAATTTTTTTTTTTTAAGTTTGAGAAAGAATGATTATACATACAAATTTCTGCATTTGCTTATAAGGATTACCTTTAGATGAGTGAGGCAAGTTAATCCCACCTACTTCGAAGCTTGGGTTAGCTTTTATGAAGAGAGTGGTATTTAGCCTTCACTCTTTGTGTTGTTGCTACTGTTTATGTATGGGATGTAGGCATTAGATGCTAGTGATTTGTGATGTGAATATTAGTGTTAATGGTTTCTTAACTTTGTTAGTATATTTTTCAGAGTTCGTTTTTTAATTTTCTGTAGTTATCTACGTGTTTTAACTTTCTTGGTAGGTTGTTGAGTTGCGTGGGTATCTGATATGATCTCACAAAAGAACCGTATGAGTTATTGAAGGGTGTGGGGATGTAAAGAGTTGTTGTAGGTCGTGTTATACGATATGTGTCTCTGTTGTTTCGATAGGTAATGTTGAAGTAATTCCTTGTTAATGTCATGTAGTGTTTCAGGTTTTTAATGCTCAGAATTCTGTGTATCGCCATGTGCTGGTCGGATATTGGTTGTTGCGTGTAAGGTGTCCAAATTACTGTTGACACGATTTTCCTGTGTAGTGTTTCTAATTTTGTTAGGTGGCTGTTTGATGTATTTGTATAGGTGCCATATCTCAAGGTGCCATATTATTCCGTATTTGAGCAGGGATTCGCAGATACCGTGATATAGAAGTTTTTTTTTTATGTTGGATGGAATAATGTCTTTAACTTGGAAGAGTTTTGCTGCGATGATCCGGAGTTTGGTGTGTAGGTATTCTATATGTTTTGTCCATTTTAGGTGGGAATCTATATACAGACCGAGGTATTTTGCGTGTGTCAGGTTTGATTTCGGAACATTAGCAGGTATTTTTGTTGTTAATGCAGCGGTATGTGTGATAGTGTATCGATAGTGATGCGGAGCGTATGATTCTTGGGTTGTGTATTATCAGCATCTGTGTTTTGGTGCCGTTGATTAGAATTGCGTTTTGGTGGAAGTATGTTGTGATTTCGTTTAGGTCTTGTTGTGCTTTGCAGAGAGCTGTGTTAATGTCTGTGTGGATTACTAGTAGTGCAGTGTCATCTGCGTATTGAAATATTTGACTTCTTATGGATATGTTATGAACATCGTTAATGTATATGTTGAATAGAGTGGGTGATAATATGGCACCTGGAGATACACCGTGTTTTACTTGTATACTACGACTGTGACATGTACCTATTTTTGTTACTTGTGTTCTGTTTGAGAGGTAGTTCTTGAACCATGTATGCAGTGTTCCTCTTATACCTATTGAACATAGTTTGGTGAGTAGTATGTCGTGTTCAAGTATGTCAAATGCTTTGGTTAGGTCCAGCAGTATAAGGACGGCGTACTTGTTTTTGTCGAGAGCTTTGTTTATTGTGTCCGCGATGTCTTCTAATAAAGTAATGGTGCTTTTTGTTTTCTGAAAGCCGTATTGGTTTTGTGAGATGGTGTTGTATACTTCTGTAAATAGTTCTGTAGACTGGTGGGTGTTGTTTTTTTTCCAGAATTTTTGAGATGACTGGTAGTGTAGCTATTGGTCTGTAGTTCTGAGTATCGTTTCTTTTGCCGTGTTTGTATATTGGCGTAATTACTGCAGTTTTTAGTTGTTGTGGAATAATGCCTGCTTCGAATATTATGTTCACGAGTTTCAAAAGTATTGGATTTATTTGTTCAAATTGAACAAATAAATCCAATTTTGTCTTATTTTGTCTATTCCTGGAGTGGTCTTTGGTTTCAGTTTTAGGAGTGCTTCTTTCAGTTCCTGTTTTGTTATGGGTGGAAAATACATCGTTTGTTGTTGGCTTTGTGTCGGTAGCTTTTTCTTGATCGTTGGTAGTTTGTCTTTTTTGAGTTGTATGATGTTGTTTGTGAAAGCATGGTTGAATGAGTCTGCTAGTTCCTCTTGGTTTGTGTCCTGATAGTGTGTGTGTGTGTGTCCTGATGGTGTGTGTGTCCTGATAGAAGCTTTTTGCAATACGATCTTGTGCTGAAGTTTTCTTTTTTCGGGTTACTAATTCGTTGAGAGTAGCCCATGTTTGCTTAATGTTGTCGTTATATTCCATGAATTTTTGGAAGTAGTAACGTTCATTTTGCCCTACGAATTTTTTTTTGTTAGTTTATTTCTTGTGTTTTTGTTATAAGGTTTTGAGCATGCCGAAACCCCCTGCCTCGAAATCATTAATACCACGAATACACAGCATTGCATAATACTAAATGCTATTTACAGGCCACCAAACCTAAACATGATATAATTCTTACACGAACTCAATTGCTGGTTTTCGAGCCAAGAAATATGCTCAACCGAATACCTAATGATAATTGGCGACATAAATATAAATATTGCAAGCGAAAACCAGAACAACACTGTACAATACCTAGACACGCTATCCATGCATAATCTAATACCAACAATAACATCATGTACTAGAGAAGAAATATTCGGAAATACTATCACTGCCTCCTGTCTAGATCATATAAACATCTGAGCACCACCAAACAGTTACACTGCATCTGTCATAAAGTGCAAAGTAGCAGACCATTACTTCACCGCTCTAAACCTGCACACCAAGACAATACCCATGCAATGTCCCACAGAAGAAAAACGACAGAAAGCAATAATAGACGAGGAAATAGTCAACCACGAAATAAGAAAAACAGACTGGGAACACCTGGCATCAGATTCAGCAGATATCTTATACAACAACATTAAACTCACACTGGAGGAAATATATAAGAAAGCTACAAAGAAAGTCCGCATTCGATCAAAAACAGCACAAAATCCTTGGATAACACAAAACTTAATCCTAGAAATACACAGAAAGGACGCTTTATGGAAAGAATTAAAGCGATATCCAAATAACACAACTTTAAAAACTGAATATAAGATAACAAGGAATCGCCTTACAACACAAATCAGAAATGCAAAAAGAAGCTACTACAGAGACAAACTAACCTCCGCACAAAACAACATGAACCAAACCTGGCATCTGATTAATGAGATGCTAGATTCTGTTACCAACACCACTGCCTCCGAAACCATAAAACACAGCTTCATGAAAGACGCAAAACCTATCCAACAACTAGCAAATGACTTTAACCAATACTTTGCAGACTCCATCCAAGAACTGCACAGAAATATTCCCACAATCACAAAACGAGACCCTCCACTTGGACCGCGATCAAAACAGACATTATGGTTCCCAACCATAAAAGAAGCAGAACTTCTCTCAGCAATACATCAAATCAAACCAAACAAAGGCCCAGGAATAGATGGTATCAGACCTAAAGATATAAAGCAACATGCAACTAGTTTAAGTCCTACCCTACTAAAACTAATAAATAAAATATTTAAAACAGGACAGATACCAGGTATGCTAAAGACCGCCATAATTACACCCATATACAAACAAGGAAAAAGAAATTTAAACAGCAATTACAGACCCATAGCATCATTACCAATTATCAATCAAATTATGGAGCGGATCATACTGAAGAAACTCACAGCATACACTGAGATCTTTCATATTATCCCCAAAACACAATATGGTTTTCAGAAAAATAAGGGAACAACATCTCTCTTGGAAGACTTTACAGACATAATTAATACCGCCTTAGACAAAAACAAAATTGCCATGGTAGTCTTTATAGATTTAACCAAAGCATTCGATACACTTATACATCAAACCTTCTTAGAAAAGCTGAGGCATGTTGGAATAGACGGGCCTCTTCACAGGTGGTTTACAATCTACCTCCAAAATAGAAAGCATATCAACCGTATCGGATCAAACCGAAGCAGAGAGCTACCAGTAACCTGTGGAGTACCACAGGGAGCTGTACTCTCCCCAACTCTATTCAACATTTACACGCACGATATTAATCAGTTACCACTCAAAGGTAAGATATTCCAATACGCAGACGATACAGCAATAATATCCATCCATAATAACGCAAGCATAGCCCAAACAAATATGCAACATGATATAAATCTGATCATAGACTGGCTCACGAAAAACTGCATACACCTAAACTCAGAAAAGACAAAATTAATGATATTCAGAAATCCACTGACTCGACCATTTGATAACAAATATATAACCATCTAACATCCACTTTCCAACACAAAAAACACACAGAACAGCAAAACCACTACAATCACTCAGGTTGAAACAATACGATACCTTGGAATTTACCTCGAAGCAGATATGAACTGGAATAGCCATATAAAACATCTACACAACAAACTCCGAACAATAAGTGGCAAACTCTACATTAAAAGACATAGTTCCCATACGCCTAAAAACACTAATATACAAAGCACTATGCCAAAATATACTAAGATACGCTATAACAACGTATGCTTTCCGTGCACCCTACAAATTAAATAGATTAATGTCACCACAGTACAAAATGACAAAACTGATCTTTTGGGAACAAAGAGAAAATCACGACCTTATAAACATTGCAATGGCAGAACACAAAATACTGACAGCAAAACATTTATGTCACTATGCAGCCTTGCTAAAACATTACTTCGATGCCAACTACAGGACAGTCAGAAATACATACCGTATAACAAGACCTCAGACTACTAATTATATCACATATAAATACAATAATCACTACGGAAAGGCCACGCGAAACTTCTACATCCCAGACATGATAAACAAATTACCTTTTGAATACAGAATACTTAACAAACTACAATAGCCTGAAAAGAGCTCTAAGGACATACTACGAACAAAAAACACGCACCCAAAATACCATACAAACTTAATGAAACACAATATATTCGCTCAGGCTTCCAGTTCAGCGACGCATCAGTGCATTCCAATTTATTGTGTGTGTGCGTGTGAGTGCGCGCGCGCGCGCGCGAATTTCTCAATAGTAGATTTCGTAGCATCCTAACACAGCAAATAAAAAAAAAAAAAAAAAATACATAATAACCAACTGGTGTCATCCTCAGATAAGCTTACATTTAAGCTTCGAGGATGAAAGAAAAAAAAATTGGAATACTCATCCAAGATGTATCATATGTAACGAAATGCATGTAATGTACGTATTACAAGAAAACCAATGTATGTATTATATGTAAACCAATGTACGTAATGTAAATATCACATGTAAACAAATGTAAGTAATGTATCATATGTAAACAAATGAATGTAATGTATATAATAATTGTAACAAATGTATGTAATGTATATAATAACTGTATCAAATGTATGCAATGTAAAAAAAAAAAATTTATCTTAAAAGTAAATCATGAGTTTACACCGTATGTTTGTGAAAATAAGGACACATAATATTCAGATTGCATATGTATAAATACTGTTGTATAATCACACCTTTTCAAACTTGAAAAAAAAAATAGTAAACCACAACATGTAATATTATACAACTTATGTAACTCTGAACAATATAATTGTAAATTATTATTATGATTGTTATATAAAAAAAAACTGTTATCATCATTACAATTTAAATCTCATTATACGTAGCACAAAGTGCTGAACCTTGTAAAATAATATACTGAATAGATGATCATTGTACATATGTAAATATTTGAAAGAACAATAAAAAAATAAATAAATAAATAAATAAATAAAAAAGTATTATTATTATTATTATTATTATTATTATTATTATTATTATTATTATTATTACTCTATTATTTTTCTAATTATCTGAACTATTTACTTTTTAAAAAGATGCTAATTTATAAACAACGTATTTAAAATCTAGCTATTTTTAAAATATGAGGCTAAGGATCCTTACTTCTGTTCTAGCATATCATTATGAACAAGAAATGTTTTCTTTACCAAAAGGGAAAAATAGTTAATACAATAAATGGTAATTAATTGAATCGATCTACAATGTTTCTTTCATTTAAAGACTACAGCTAGATGATTCTTATGATAAAAGAACACGGCTTTAAACGCTGACACTCGCAAATCATATTGTCGATAAGCACCCAAAACATAATTACTCAATTGACTTCAAATTAACAAATTTACAACCAAAGCGAAAAGATGCATTGATTATGAACGCAAGTAAAGCAGACTTTATTGTTGATATGGAAGCACGACGTCATATCCGTTTTATTCGACAACAAAGAAACAAGTATTTTATTATATAAAGGTTTTATTTTTTTGAATATGTCGATGGATTTAATAATAATAATAACAATAATAATAATAATATTTTTTATTATTTTATTTTTGTATTATTATTTCTCAGATAAATTACATACATTATATGAAGACAATTATGCATAACAAATACTTTCTCGTACATAAAGTTTTTTTTTAATAATAATAATAACAATAACTGTTTACAACATATATTATTATAATATTCATAATGATGATTATTATAGATGTTTCTTTGCAATTTTACACTCTATATATACAATATCAATGGATATAATCACTCTATATTGCCTACTTTTGTTACAGTTATTACATACATTTGATTACATATAATACATTACTTACATTTGTTTACATATGATACATTACATACATTTGTTTACATATAATACATAGATTACATACTTTGGTTTAAATGTGATACGTCTTGGATGAGAACTACTTTCTTTGCTTTCATCCTCGAAGCTTATATGCAAGCTTATCTGAGGATGACACCAGTTAGTTATTATTTATTGTTTTTTTTTTGTTTTTGTCGCTGTGTTGGGAAGCTACGAAATCTATGATTGAGAAATTTGTGCGCGCGCGCGCGCACACACACACACACACACACACACACACACAATAACTCGGAATGTATTAATGCGTCGCTGAACTGGAAGCCTGAACGAATATATTGTGTTTCATTAAATTTGTATGGTATTTTGGGTGCATGTTTCTTGTTCATAGTATGTCCTTAGAGCTCTTTTCAGGCTATTGTAGTTTGTAAGTATTCTGTATTCAAAAGGTAATTTGTTTATCATGTCTGGGATGTAGAAGTTTCGCGTGGCCTTTCCGTAGTGATTATTGTATTTATATGTGATATAATTAGTAGTCTGAGGTCTTGTTATACGGTATGTATTTCTGACTGTCCTGTAGTTGGCATCGAAATAATGTTTTAGCAAAGCTGCATAGTGACATAAATGTTTTGCTGTCAGTATTTTGTGTTCTGACATTGAAATGTATATAAGGTCGTTTTTGTCTCTTTGTTCCCAAAAGATCAGTTTTATCATTTTGTACTGTAGCGAGATTAATCTATTTAATTTGTAGGGTGCACAGAAAGCATACGTTGTTATTGCGTATCTTAGTATATTTTGGCATAGTGCTTTGTTTATCAGTGTTTGTTTTTAGGTGTATGGGAACTATATCTTTTAACCTGTAGAGTTTGCCACTTATTGTTCGGAGTTTGTTGTGTAGATGGTTTATGTGGCTATTCCAGTTCGTATCTGCATCGAAGTAAATTCCAAAGTATCATATTGTTTCAACCTGAGCGACTGTAGTGGTTTTGTTGTTCTATGTGTTTTTTATGTTGGAAAGTGAATGTTGGATGGTTATATATTTGTTATCAACTGGTCGAGTCAGTGGATTTCTGAATATCGTTAATTTTGTCTTTTCTAAGTTTAGGTGTATATAGTTTTTCGTGAGCCAGTCTATGATCAGATTTATGTCATGTCGCATATTTGTTTGGGCTATGTTTGCGTTATTATGGATGGATATTATTGCTGTATCGTCTGCGTACTGGAATATCTTACCTTTGAGTGGTAGCTGATTAATATCGTGCGTGTAAATGTTGAATAGAGTTGGAGAGAGTACAGCTCCCTGTGGAACTCCACAGGTTACTGGTAGCTCTCTGCTTCGGTTTGACCCGATACGTGTGATATGCTTTCTATTTTGAAGGTAGTTTGTAAACCACCTGGGAATATTTCTGTGCAGTTCTTGGATGGAGTCTGCAAAGTATTGGTTAAAGTCATTTGCTAGTTGTTGGATAGGTTTTGCGTCTTTGATGAAGCTGTGTTTTATGGTTTCGGAGGCAGTGGTGTTGGGAACAAAATCTGGCATCTCATTGATCAGATGCCAGGTTTGGTTCATGTTGTTTGGTGCAGAGGTTAGTTTGTCTCTGTAGTAGCTTCTTTTTGCATTTCTGATTTGTGTTGTAAGGCGATTCCTTGTTATCTTATATTCAGTTTTTAAAGCTGTTATTTGGATTTCGCTTTAATTCTTTCCATAAAGCGTCCTTTCTGTGTATTTCTAGGATTAAGTTTTGTGTTATCCAAGGATTTTGTGCTGTTTTTGATCGAATGCGGACTTTCTTTGTAGCTTTCTTATATATTTCCTCCAGTGTGAGTTTAATGTTGTTGTATAAGATATCTGCTGAATCTGATGCCAGGTGTTCCCAGTCTGTTTTTCTTATTTCGTGGTTGACTATTTCCTCGTCTATTATTGCTTTCTGTCGTTTTTCTTCTGTGGGACATTGCATGGGTATTGTCTTGGTGTGCAGGTTTAGAGCGGTGAAGTAATGGTCTGCTACTTTGCACTTTATGACAGATGCAGTGTAACTGTTTGGTGGTGCTCAGATGTTTATATGATCTAGACAGGAGGCAGTGATAGTATTTCCGAATATTTCTTCTCTAGTACATGATGTTATTGTTGGTATTAGATTATGCATGGATAGCGTGTCTAGGTATTGTACAGTGTTGTTCTGGTTTTCGCTTGCAATATTTATATTTATGTCGCCAATTATCATTAGGTATTTGGTTGAGCATATTTCTTGGCTTGAAAGCCAGCAATTGAGTGCGACAAGAATTTTATCATGTTTAGGTTTGGTGGCCTGTAAATAGCATTTAGTATTATGGGATGCTGTCTATTGGTGGTATTAGTGATTTCGAGGCAAAGGGTTTCAGCATGCTCAAACTGATAGGCCGTTTCTTTTGCTATTAATTTTTGTTTGATAAATATTAATATTGCACCCCCTCTTTTTGTTTGGCGGCATGATCTATGTTGTTGGAAGCGTGGAATTTGGAAAGCAGTCGCTTCGTCATTAGTTATAGATAATTCTGTAAGAATCATTATATTAATAATATCAGTGTAATTTCTCAGATAAGCCTGTAACAATAACCAATGTTTTCGGATGCTTATGATGTTAATATGCAAGATTGACAGACCTCTTGCTTGTACTGTGTGTTGTTTACATGCATCAAGCGATTTCGAAAGTACAATTACTGATGTATTCTGGTGTAATTAAATCTATCTGATGGTTCACATTCATTTTTGTTGTGTTGAGATCTTCTTATTGAACTAAGTTGGAGTCTTTTGTTTCACTCTGGCAACCTGACTATATCTTCCGAGCTTTTTTATTTGTATAGACTTTGAAGTCGGTGACTTTCTCAAGAATATTTTGCCGTCTTTGATCCATAAAAATTTATACTTTTTTCTGTTTTTTCTTTTCTTGCTTGGTTCAAAATTTTCTGATTGAAAGGTGTTAAATACTCAGATAGAAAGATTGGCGTATTGTCTTGCGATGCATTTAAATCCTTGACTACTGTTTTTTTCAGTCTGCTGGCTTTTATGAGATTGTCTCTTGTAGCCTTGCTTGTCAGACGGATTATTACTGGTGCGGGTCGTGGCAAGCCTTGTTTTTTGTTCTTCCTGGGAAACCGATTTATGGTCTGAATATCATTATGCTCTAGAGGGATGTCAATTGCTTGGCCTAACTTGAAAACTACGTCTCTGAGATTTTCTGTGGATTCAGTTTCTGGAAGACCGTTTATGGCAAGGTCTTCTTTATGTTGTTGTTGGTTTAAAACTTCGTATTGTAGTTTCAGGCAATTAAATTCTTGACGGACACGATGTGTCTTTCCGATGTGTCTTTTATCAATTTGTGCTGCCTGTCAGTTAGTGCGTTAATGCTGGCTTTAATGTCTTTTACCGTTTGTAAGACTTCTTCGACTTTTGAATTATTAAATTTAACAAACTCTTCATATTCGCTAATTTTTTTGTTATTTCTTTATTCTGTTTATCAAATAGTTCTTGGGCAAGATCTACAAAGCTGGCTTTTATATTTTCTAAACCTTTTTCTAGTAATAAATTTATGGAACTCAAATTATAAGACTCACCGGTATTTTGTTGTCTGTTCAGTTCATCGTCCGATTCTGCCTCTGGCGTAATCAGTTGCGCCGTGGGTGGCGGCGTTTCTTTGTTCTCTCTACAGTTTAGGACTTCCATTCTTCTCGTTTGGCATTGGATTTGCGTTACCATATTGTTTCTGAAAGTCCGGAACACGTAAAGTGAAGATTCCTAAGGCATTTCCTGCAGGTTATATAACATCCGTCGGACGGTAATTCCTTCAGGCACTTGTTGCACTTCATGACTCACCTTTCTTCCTTTGGACAGCTGTAAAGATGGCGACGTCCTTTGTTCTATACTCGTTAGCAACCGCGGTGTACGCTTCAATTTTTAGCACACTCAGATTTTGGATTCCACTGCTGATTTCGATGAATTATATGTCACTGTCTTCAGCGTGACAAGAAGAGTTACTTTATGACACTTTTAAATTAAAAACAGGAGTTAGAACTACATTAAAACTATAAAAGACGGGACCAGCGATACAATGCAACCGTTCGTATGCCTACACAGCGCCTATTATTATAATAACAATAATAATAAATTATTATTATTATTATTATTATTATTATTACTCTATGATTTTTCTAATTATCTCAACTATTTACTTTTTAAAAAGATGCTGATTTATAAATAACGTATTTAAAATCTAGCTATTTTTAAAATATGAAGCTAAGGATTCTTACTTCTGTTCTAACATATCATTATGAACAAGAAATGTTTTCTTTACGAAAAGGGAAAAATAGTTAATACAATAAATTGAATCGATCTACAATGTTTCTTTCATTTAAAGACTACAGCTAGATGATTCTTATGATAAAAGAACACGGCTTTAAACGCTGACACTCGCAAATCATATTGTCGATAAGCACCCAAAACATAATTACTTAACTGACTTCAAATTAAGAAATTTACAACCAAAGCGAAAAGATGCATTGATTACTGAACGCAAGCAAAGCAGACTTTATTGTTGATATGGAAGCATGACGTCATATCCGTTTTATTCGACAACAAAGAAACAAGTATTTTATTATATAAAGGTTTTATTTTTTGAATATGTCGATAGATTTAATGATAATAATGAATGAAGTATGTAAAAATAATAAATTGGTAATGGAAAAGTCGTAGACAGCATTACATGAAATTTCTCATATATCAATGGTCAAATCTAAATGTTATCCTATTCTGCCATCTGGTGTCACAACATGGCAAATAATCATCCTGTCTCCTAAAATAGCTGACATATTACTTTTTGACAGTAAACAAATATGATTTAGGGCCAAGTTTCACTTAATTAATATTCTCGTCTGGGTTTTAATTAGATAAGGATATTAGCTGATAGTTTTTGCATGTTTTGCTTCAATAAGGCTATTATTAATAATATAGTTCATCTGCATTGGGTTGGCTAACTTCCATCTTCCAACTGACCATGAACGCGCTATTAATTAAAGGAGGAAATAAGTTTGTTGGCAGTAAAACAAGGCGCTTCTCGATGATTTAATAGAATCTAATTTACGAAAAATTTAATCTCCTAAAAATAAAATTGTTAAAGCAAGCGACCTCCAGTTCAAAGGGCTTCCTGCGCTTATTTGTCAGTTGAGAAATTTTTGAATTAAAATGGACAAGTGTCCTTGTTAAATTAAACTATTGAATGCAGCTAAACATTACATTACTTTAAAGAAAAATGGAAAAGGGAATAAAGAAAAAACAAAGGCGGCATTGATTTGCTAGTTATCAAGGAAAGATGGTATGCGACTTTAGCTAGGAAGGAAAGAGAGAGAGAGATGAAGGGATGAGTGCCCTCACCGCCTTCTCTCTCTCTCTCTCTCTCTCTCTCTCTGCGTGATAGTTCCGCGAATCATTCATCATCCGAAGTGATAGATGGTCTGTGTGTGTCTCCGTGTTCTTCTGACTACATGCCTTTGATTCCAATAAATCACCACATATACAGATGGGAAGATTTTTCCCTTCTTTTCTTACACGTTTATAGCATTTTACTATCATTCTTCACGTTCTCATAGGGCGTAGGGTGAACATCTTGGAAGAGTAAAATAGTTTTGAGCGAGTGCGAATGATATTATTGGGGAAAAAGCTTGAAAAGTGTACTTGGTAAATAAAGTGAATAGAATTCTTATTCGCCTAGTTTATTATGCGTTTTCGGTTGTATTTTACTTTATGATTTCATTACTTTATATAATCACAAGGTTAAAATATACGACAATTCCGATAAATATTCTCTATATTCCACTGTAAATTTTGCTGAGTTATTTTCGCATTAAAACCTAGGGTTCTTCCGAAAGGTAAAACCCTAATTGCTTGTGTTAGTAGACTACAGTAACTTTGGAATTAATTTAGCTAAAAAAACCGAGACAAATTAAGTTAAGGGGATAATAAATCCCTCATTATTTTAAAGCCGGAAACGAAACTCGGAGATCGAAATCTAAGAGTTTCATGCCGAAGAACTATCGGCGAGTCCAGGCGTAAGTGATCACCTGGGTAGTACAACACTAGGGAAACTCGTTGCAAAGGTGGAGCAAGATCCGTCACTGTCCGTAATATTTTCTCATAATGTAAAACAGCTCCTAAGAGATGTATTACTGTTTTACATTATGAGGAGAGGTCACTACCCAGACCGGTTTCGATCTTTATTGAGGTTTCATCAGTGAGTAGGTAGACCTGGAATACCAAGGTTTAAGTGAACCGAATGTACATATACCCCCACTAACGAATTACCAGAGCGGTGTACCCATATATTATTATTACTACGATAAAGAGCCAAGAGGATGTTTTTTTCCGGCGGCGTAAATTAAGTTAAGGGGATAATAAATCCCTCATTATTTACGCCGCCAGAAAATAATAGCCTCTTGACTCTTTATCGTAGTAATAATAATAATATAGGTACACCGCTCTGGCAATTCGTTAGTGGGGGTATATGTAAGTTCGGTTCACTTAAACCTTGGTATTGGAGAAGGAGAATCGACCGTGAGATGCGGTGATTAATACCCTCCTGCCATGATCAGAGCTTTAATAGCTCAATAACACCTTATCCATACACTGTCCTCTACAGATAACGGGGAAGATAAAAAGCATTCTTGCTTCTCCCCTTTAAGCCAGTCCTTATAAGGACTACATAAGGACTATAAACCTTGGTATTCCAGGTCTACCTACTCACTGATGAGATCCCAATGAGGGTGGAAACCGGTGCGGGGCGGATCTGGCTTTGAGAGTCTCCGCTTGGAGGTAGGTTTTTGCCTGTCTCTGAGTGGGGCCACCGCTGAGATTATGGCTCTGCTTGGTGGTGGGGTGAGTCTGCCGCTGGGTAGAGCCAATGATGAGAAGTTCTTCTCGGTGATAGGGTGAGCCTGTCACTGAGTGGAACAACGCTGAGTTGGGCGATCTTTCGGGATCGTCTTATTTTTAGAGCCTGCTTCACCTATAACATAAAGGGTTGAAACCGGTGAGGGGAGAATCTGGCTCTGAGGGAGGGAGGTTTTTGCCTGTCTCTGAGTGGGGCCACCGCTGAGATTATGAGATTTTGGCTCTGCTTGTTGGGTGATCTTTTGGGATCGTCTTATTTTTAGAGCCCGCTTCACCTATACAAAGGTTGAAACCCATTTGGGTAGTGACCTCTCCTCATAATGTAAAACAGTAATACATCTCCTAGGAGCTGCGTTTTACATTATGAGTGATGGAACTTGCTCCACCTTTGCAACGAGTTGCCCTAGTGTTGTACTACCTAAGGTGATCACTTACGCCTCGACTGGCCGATAGTTCTTCGGCATGAAACTCTTAGATTTCGATCTCCGAGTTTCGTTTCCGGCTTTAAAATAATGAGGGATTTATTATCCCCTTAACTTAATTTACGCCGCCGGAAAAAAATAGCCTCTTGGCTCTTTAAAACGAGACAAAGTTTTACTATTTGGGGATTAGACACTTTCGGGAGTTCAGCGAAAATATTTTGCGTGATTTTTATTATATTTTTTCAGATCATTTTCATAATCAGTTATTGAAAAAAAATGAAACAAATATTAATTAAAGAAAATAAATCGCAATAAGATTTTTAAATAACCATATAAACTACGCTTTCCGGGAAATTTTTATATCCTAAAAGTAAGACAAAAATAGGTAGTATCTATAGGGTTTTATAGATTTATAAACAAAGCTTAGTGCACGTGTGTGTGTTTTCCTTTTTTTCTTTTCTTTCCAAAAAGTACTCTCAATATAATATAATATAATATAATATAATATAATATAATATAATATAATATAATATATATATATATATATATATATATATACACGATATTATAGAACACAAATTGTGAAATCCTTTGCCGAAGTATAATCTCCACAGAAACTACACTGTAATGTTAAGGTGCGGTGTAAGATCCCACGGATGAGCAGCCCCCAGGCCCAAGTCAGAATCTCGGAGAACCGGTAGGCTTTACACCGTGGCAGGGTCCCCCACTACCGAGCAGAGCCAGTCATTTGCATATCTCTAAGGGGTAACATCCAAGTCTCAGTTAGCTTCACAGGCTACGGCATTGCCATTCACTACCCCCATGCTCAAGCCCCAGGGTGACAGCGGGAACTTGAAAAACTTCCTATTGATATAGTGGTATCAGTACACACATTGGCATATATCGGAACTAGACAAGCTATGTTGGAAACTAAATGGTGTATATTTCCAAATTTTTGCAAGGAATTCATAACGTTATCACATTTTCCTTTGTTTTCAAAAGAATATACTCGAGATAAATATAAAATATAAAATAAAAACACAATCAATATTTTTAAAAACGCTCGGTTATTTATATTTATAATACATAATTTGTGAAATCTGTGAAATTAGCTATAATTAGCTATAGCACAATTAGCTATTTCATAATTAGCTATAGCACAAGTTATAGCTAGTTATGAAATCAAAGCAGTCACTATAGAAATTATAATAAAAACTAAATGGTATATTTCTAAAATTATGTACACATATAAATTTATTTTATAAAAATTTAAAAGTATTCGAATATCAATTCATAATTATATATATATATTATATTTTATTTAAAATGTTTTTAACGAAATGATTTATGTTATATTTTACTATTCCTTTAGTACTGTAAGCTATTGCTCTAAGTATATCGTCGTCACTCTAAATCAATAGCGTAATGGGAGCAAGCTGACCTCGTAAGGATCACCCAAAACAATTCAGATCATCTAAAAAAAAGATATTAACCATCCTGAAAACGTTGTGAAGCGTTTTAATAAACAGATGGTGACATAAGCCAATTAGGGTGTTGTTATCTTAAAAAATTACTTAGCCTAACGCTATTATTGACGAATATAAACAGAACAATAATTGTGGTTGTATTGCATCAATAAGTGTCGTTTACGCCTATCTTTCAGCCTGCATGTTACTTTAATTCAAATGAAATTAGATCTGTGAATAATTACTTTTAATTACGTTGGGGTACCTATTTCCGTTTAAATCGGCCTCGACTTGCTGCGACACACCTAAGGAAACCACTGTGTGCTACGCGTGTCTTCCGGTGTGAGTGAAATCCTCACATCAGACATCGGAAATCGTTAAATTGGGTAAGGAGTAATTTTCCAGTTAGCACCAACCACAGAGTATCCAATTCCAATAATCAATACTGATTACAGGATTGGGGAGGGGAAGAGATGATATCGTGATGGCAATAGATGAGCCAATTTAGAAATATTACAACACTCAAGTTTAAAAGTTAATTTCGATCAATGGATATTATCACTTTATCAACAATAATAAATCGCGTATTTTAGTCCCTCGTCAAAGCCGTCGGGCGCATGCAACTTTAATCCATCTGTGCTTCTTCATCTATATCACGCTATTGGTAGCATTATAACATCAGCTAAAGACATTGGCTTCATTCTTCTCTTCCAGCTCCTGCAGATATTTCCATTGCCATTGTTCAACAGAACTGGCGTCCATTATGCCTCCCGTTTCTGCCAGGTTTCTGCCTGCTACTCCCGGTCATCATCTTTCATTCCTTAGTACTGTGGAACGGCCTCCCACTTGAAGCATTTTCAAAGGACTACAATCCCCAACAGTTCAAGAAGAATATAAACAAATTATTCCTGATCCTGCCTGGCATCTATTCACTATAGCCTATTATGCCTTTCGTATGTGGGAGAAATATTTTAAAAAAATCTTAGTAGCTATAGAATACATATTAAAATGAAATAATAGGTTTTTAAAATTATATGTGTGTGTATGAATAAATTCACAATTATTTCTATAATAATTCTTAATTCTTTAAAAGTTTACTTATCTATTTTATTTAGAAAGTAAATATACCCGACATTTTTACAGGTAAAACTTCATATTTTTATTTAAAATATTTCTTTCCCTAAACAAATGTCTGCTACCTCGTGACGGACGGATGAAGTAGAAAAGTCTTCTGCCGCCTAAAAAAAAGTAACACTTTATTTAAAGATAACTCCTCAAGACAACGCTATGATCAACAAAAACTGATGATTCAAATGGAATTTTGCACTTCCGCAAATGGTTCTGTTGCAGGCTTCTGCTGCTAGTTGCTTTTATAGTTTTTGTTTTCCTTTACCTTTACGGATCATGCAGTTTGTGTGTGTGTGTGTGTGTGTGTGTGTGTGTGTGTGTGTGTGTGTGTGTGTGTGTGTGTGTGTGTGTGTGTGTGTGTGTGTGTGTGTGTGTGTGTGTGTGTGTGTGTGTGTGTGTGTGTGTGTGTGTGTGTGTGTGTGTGTGTAAGAGAGAGAGAGAGAGAGGATTTATGCAGGTAACTCGTACTTTCCAAACTGATTGAAAAATGGTAGAAAAATTGATAAGCTGATTGATTGAGTTAAAGAAAAGAAGATAAGTAGGTCACTTTTATAGTGGACAGATAGCGATAGTGAATTATGAAAGGAAACACGATAGACAAAGAAAGACAGAAAGATAGATAGAGAGAGAGAGAGAGAGAGATTAAATGATTGATGAATAAAAAGCAAGAGGATATGGAAAACATATCAAAAAGATGAGAGACAGAGGTTGAGAGAGAGAGAGAAAAGTTAGATTAATTGAATGAAGAATGCTTTATGATTGAACCCTATTATTATATTTACGCTTTATTTTAGCATCTATCATTTATCTTTTCATAACTATTAATATAATAAAATGCCCTTATACGTATACCTCTTAATAATAGCTTTGATTTTCTTCATTGCAAAATTTTATATCTAGTGAACTTCAGATAATTTTTTCGCCCCCAACACTTTTTATGGCAAAAATCCTTTATACAAGTTTCTGCAGTGCATTAAAATCTTGATCAGAAGATCGTCGTGCATTAAAAAAAAAAAAATGAATCATCGAAAAGTTGATTGCCATCGCAGCATTTGCGTACTTTTGCATCAATCGGTACAGGATTGTCTCCTCCATTTACCAGACTCTGAGCTGATATAAATGCACGTGAAATCATTACGAAAATGTTTCTGCAATTCAAGTCTGTCCATAACTCGGTTTTAATGATATTTAACGAGGCTGAATGTCGTTAAGGCATTTTGTTACTTGTCATCAACCATTCGAAAGTAGAATAACATACTTTTGGAAGAAAACGGGGAGTCTTTCGCTTGGATAATTCGTTGTCCGTGTTGAGCAAATTTAATGAAATCTTAACGATGCTAATGGATTGCCAATTTCGACGGAGTTATCGGAGACACCATTCAAAGCCACGAAACGCTAAATATCGGAGGTTGTCTTAAGCGTATTACTTCGTTGCATTCATTTGTCCATTGGCTTCTTTATTAGGACCACCACTTTTGTAATTTACATAACACGGTTTGTGACGTCATTACGAGAACAGTATAAACGACATCAAGCAAGAGCGAGGTAAAACACAATAGTCTGGATGCTTTTATGTAGTTCTATCTACAGTAATAAAATGAAGGATTTTGTTCATCAGTTTACTAGACTGGAGTGATAACAAACTTTCAATAACACCTTTGGGAAGCGGTGACTATGGTTTTCCGAGAAAATCCCTCGCTGCAGGGCTCTAGTGATAATAAAAATTTTATCCATAAAAGCTCTAGTGAGAGTTTGAAGGATTTCTTTTTCTTTTTGATAACAAAAGGTCGTTTTTTTATCTTGTAATCATCCACCTTAGTTCTATTGGCAATATCACAGTTAAAATATATTTTTATGGGGTGACGTTAAATTATTCTGAATTTTTACACAAAATATAAATATATAAATAAAGCACAACTGAAATTTTAAGTTAGCATCTTAGAACTTCTTATACAAAAAAAAGTTAAAGGTGTGTTCTATTATTAGCATTAATTTCTTTGAAAGTTTGAGAACTGTTTTATTTCTATGTAAGCTTATATTAAAATATATACTAATTATTATATGTATTAAGTACTGCTGTCTGCGCGGTTAGCCAAGTGGCTATGCACTTTGTAACCATATGCCCGGGAAAGGAGTATGCTGGGTTCGATTCCGTTGCCGACGTGAGGAGCTTAAGGATCTTTCTCAGACATAGCCAAGTTAGCCGGTCTTGGACGTGGACCGCAGGTTTTCCTCCCCAGTTTATCTGGGGTTTTTTCTCCCGCAAGCAGGTAAGCCAGCCCAGTGAACACACGCATCTGCAGACCGGGAGGCATAGGGCTAGCCACCTTATCCTCGGGTCCGGTACGGCTTAGAAAGGTAAGGATAGCCCCGTAACAGGCCACTAGGCCTGTTACGGGGCTATCCTATGAAGGGAGGAAGAAGTGCTGCTGACTTATAACAATCAAAATCGTCTTAATCTTTCCATTAACAAGTTAGGATAAATGGCCTGTCAGCCAAATAGAAATTCTATTAATGTTATGATAAAACGACTTATACTATCTGCACGATATCCTATACATAAGCAATTGAGTATAATATCATACTCAAGCTCCGTTTATCTGTTTGCGAAATGAAAAATTTTCCTGCCATATGAGGACTGCTAAAAAAATTGTCCTTGTCATAGATGGGAATCGCATTCATGACACGTCTGTTTTTTTTTCCTCTGGAGAGCTTCATCAGATGATGGCAAACTATAAACAAAAAAAAAAAAAAAAAAACACCAGTTAGATCCCAAATACTAGACATTTTTCGCATAACAGAGTAAAATGCACTGTGCTGCATAAAGGTGTGTCATCATCTCTCGTATTATGTTAGGATCATCTTGAAACCCATAAGAGATATTTCCACAGAATGTCTTTGAAACTGTCGAGGAAGCATGTGCGGAAGAAATATGTTTCAATTTTTGTTTCTAACTGATCTTGCGGTTCTGACCTTCATAATAAGCTCTCTCTTTTTTAGATTGTAGGTCCTTAAGATGACTTGATTATTGAGATCAGTCTCTTCACTGGACAAAATAGCATTTTGATGTCGCGATTGCAAGCGCTTCCATCAATCTTGGAAGAAATATCTTCTATCAATGGTAGAGATGTTCATCATCATCGCGTTATAAGAAATGCCACTAAGACTAAAATACTCTATCGCCAATTCGAAACTGTCCAAGAAGCAAGCAAATGCACCCTAATTTACTCTAGATTAGCATTCATAGTTTTTTTTTTCAAAAATAATGACGATATCAGGCTGAAGACCCTATATTCATCATTAGTAGTGCATTATCTTATATATAGTGCTGAATTTTCCCACCAGATGACTTCGTTTGTTCTTTTTTATTTCTAGTTTACAATTCAAAATAATAATTAAAATTTCATAAAAGTTTCTGTTTCCAATTTCTATTTTCTTAAGTCTCTTATAATGCCTCAGTCTGAAAGCTCAATTGGAATATTTGTGATAAGTGAACCAGAACATTTGGAAGTGGAGCATCTGATCACTAAGTAATGATGATTCGCTTAATTCTTTCAATAAAATCACAAACGAAAAGTTGTGGTTGCTATAGTAACACACTTCACGTGCATATTAGTCACGTCTATACAAGAATGCTATTTGCTATTATGATTATTTCTATAACGAAGCATTTTGCCACGTTCAGAACACTTCGAGAAGGGTATAAAGGCCTAAGTATATACGAGTACAGTAAGTATTTTCAATAAAATATCAATATAATCCGCAATCATAAACCTATTTTTGTTTATCCTCTTCCAATAATATGTCACATCTATTTTTTATTGCTAATATCACTGCTAATACCACATCCTGAATACAAATGCTTTCGATTCGCTTGCATCTAACAGAATCAGTTACACTTGCGGACGATTTATGTCTCTTTGGATGCTTTATTTTTCTGCCTTGTGTGAAGATTACCCATCTTTATGTCAGCATTACCTCTCTCTTTCTGTCCTGTCTCTGTTTGATTGTCGAACATGAATTATCCATTGATCTGACACAGTCTGAGTGATGTTTGTTGCCTTATGAAGTCTTCTCTTCCTGAAAACACCCATTAACTCTTATTGTACATAAATGAAATCCTATTCCTCGCTCTTGTTGTAAACGTCCCTGAGGAAAGACGATAGATGAGAAGATAGCTATATATATTTCGTATACGTATCGTGTGAAGCATCGGTAAACACGAATCCTTAAGAAAACATAGTATCTTTCTCCATTTGCCGTGTACCTGTTTGCTGAAGAGAGGCAATATCGCCCATTCCGATATGTCATTTTTTTCTCTTTTCTTACATTTCTACTACTTATATCAGAAAGTTACTTTCCCTGGTAAAAGCAGTCGAGTTTGCTCGCTTTTATTTGTTTGAAAAAGGTCGTGATAGCTTGCTCAGTTGCCTTGAAACAGTTCTTACTAAAAAATTACACGTTGGCGTCTGTATAAACAGACAATATTTATCTTTATCTAGCAACAAATTTTGATCCGTTTTATTATGAAAGTGTCCTAAGAAATGGCCATTTGGAAAACTTCAAGAAATGTCTAGACGCTATGTGCATTGCCTAAAATAATAAATAAATAAGGAATTAACTGTTTAAAAGGCATAGTCCTATATCTGACTTGAGATAGCGCCACGTTCGATTTTCGAAAGATTTAAACAAGATAAAATATAAGTCAGATTTATATCTTTTTACATTATAATACAGAAGAAAACTGCATAGTGATATTTCTTCAAAATATTACACCGATTTGAAGAATTTAAAAGAAATTATGGGTTTTAGGGGTACATAGGTTTTATTAATACAATGTGATGTAATGTTAATTATTATTATTATCAGACTTCGATGGAATCCAGTAACTCACAGTGTGAGGTCCCACTGTTACAGACACTGTATCATACCGTGCTTCAAATATATTCACTGTCTCCGCATTCACAACACTCTCAGGCAATGCATTCCAATCGCCCAACACTCTCTATGCAAAACGCCAGCTCCTCACTTGCTTACTGACATTCTCTTTATACAGCTTCCACGAACCTTATATTTTCTCTTTGTTCTTTCCAGTTCTATGTAAAACATCATCCACATCAATCTGGTAACAACCTCTTAATAACTTATATGTCACAATCGTATTCCCCCTATCCACTAGTCTCTGCAATTTACATTTACTTAATCTCTTTTCATACTCAACATTACAGAGACCAGAAACTACCTTAATCAATCGTCTCTGGACCTTTTCAGTTATCTCTTTATCCTTTTGAAAACCAGTTGACCAAATCCCAAATCTGTGCACAATAGTCGATGTGTGACCTGATCAAAGCCAAGACACTTAGGTCTTTATTCACAATTGCTCCATAGATCTCGCATCTCCAGCACTTCCTCCAAGATTCTGCCACCAACTGTTCTCTGCATCCAATGTCGTACTAGGGGGGGGGAGCAGAAAACTTAGAGCCAATTTTAGGGCCTAAAAGTGTAAGTACGGCCCTGTCTGCATCCCATATTTGCTTTGCAAATTTTAAAGTTTCCATTTGCAACACTGAACTCTTAAACCAATCACTTGTCCATTTAGTCAGCGTATTTAAATCCTCTTGCAAAGCCACAACGTCGGCTTCATTTTTGATTGTTCTACCCCAACTTTGTATTATCTGCAAACAACTGAATATCACTATTCAAACCCCCTCCCGATATCATTAACATACGAGTTGAACAGCAACGATCCCAAAACAGACCCTTGGGGTACACCACTAGTAACTTTCCTCTTCTGGGATATCGCTCCTCCATAACTTGTTGATACCTATGAAACAGCCAATCCCTTATCCAACCCCATTCTTTCAAGTTTAATCACCTTATCATGTGGAAATCTATCAAATGCCTTTGCAAAATCTAAATATAGCTGTGTATGCATCACCTTTATCCAATGCATTGTCACCTTAATACAGTCAAGTTATGTCTCGGATCGCAAAAATAAAGAAAGGAATATTCCATAATATTGATATGGTAATATTATACCGTGGATTGGGAAATAGTGTTCACCGAAAACTTAGATAGGTTTAAGATGTGCACCATTCTTATGTGTGTAGCCGAGATGGTAAGACTATTCCTCAGGTAATAATATTAACCAAATTATTCGTAACTTCATATTCATCGAATTATTGGTAATTTAATATTCACAGAATTATGTGCGGAATGGAAGGAGGGTGTAACACTAGTCGATGCAAAAGATGTCGTGCGATAAAAGCGACAAATCAGCTTTTGTTCCCTACTACTGTTTTAGGACAGGCCGTGGAGATAGTCGCAGCAACTTTTCAGCATTCCACACCTTTCCAAAGATCTAATAATGAAATCTTCAAAAATCAATTCATCGAATAATGCAGTGTGATCCTCTGTTTCCAACTCAAAAAAAAAAAATCGAAATTATTTGTTATTTACTTCACGTGGATTGAGAACATAAACAGAATGAACTCGCTGACGTATTCAAACGTGTTTATTTGTCTTATTATTATCTGAGTAGAACCTGTGTGTGTGTGTGTGTGTGTGTGTGTGTGTGTGTGTGTGTGTGTGTGTGTGTGTGTGTGTGTGATGTTTAGTAACTGAGACGAAATATTAGAAAAATTAAATGCTATTTTTAATCCTTTCTCAGCACTCTTTCACTCCATCAAGCATCCAGTATGAGCCAATGTATCATGTCTCACAACTGCGTGCGTTTTCAAGCTGATGAGCCTGTTTCGATGAATGAATTATTTTTGGGACTTTCATCTCCGTCTTTGACTGGCAAATTCACCTTCACCTGGAAAAGCTTTATAAAGGTTCCTCGCATCTTGACAAGATTTGAACCCGGTTCATTCCAACTGAAGGACGTTGTCGATAACAAATGAGCTTTCAAAGCTGTCTGTCGACATATTTCTTTTTTTTTAAAAAAAAAAAAAAAAAAAAAAAAAAAAAAAGATTTTTCTATCTTATTCTTTTTTTTTTTTTATATTCATTTTGTTATTTTCTAGCTTTTCTGATTTATTATTTTTGCTCTTCTTTATTTCTTTCCTGTACTTTGAGTACATTTCTAAATAAACCTTATTGAACACAGTATAATATCATGCATGGTCAAAAGCACGCAAAAATATTTGATGAATCACATTTAAATGGCATGCATATTTAACACGCTACGGTCTCAGTAGCAACACGAAGGGTGGCGGAGGTGAATAAGTGAAGCACGCATTCTCTCTCTCTCTCTCTCTCTCTCTCTCAAGATGAAGATCATCTCACTCATGGTATTAGTATTTCATAATCGAGACAGAGAGATAAAGAGAGAGAGAGAGAGAGAGAGAGAGAGAGGATGCCCACTTTTAATACTTTAATTTCTACAGTGATGCAACTGCATTTCTCCGAGCTCTTGAGACAAGTTTCTAAGTTTGAAGCGGCAGACAAAGAACAAACAAATTGAATTGTTTAGGGAATTTAACGCCTTCAACTAGTTTTAGTATGTTAAATCAAATATGCACATAAATTAAGCATAATGCAATTCGACTCTCAAACAAACAAACAAAAAAAAAACTGTCGGCATTATTCTTTCTGATAAGTTTCGGTGTGCATCTGTGCTCTTTAGTTAAAAACGTAATCGATCCTATATCGCTGTGCTAGTTCATTCCAAATCACCTGTAACTGATTCTGTTATATTTCTGATAGGAGGATGCCACATAATGCATTTGGAAACGACAAGTCCTCCACAGAATCAGAATATCATCTAGAAGCATTGACAAGAGTTTTCCAACCGAAGGTACTTGAACTCTCATATGAAAATGGCACGTTTGTTTTTTTCTTTACCAAAATTTGTATTTTTCTCTCCACCTGTAAAAGCGACAACAGACTGGAAAATACATGCACGTGACTGATATCGTGCAATAGCTTATGTCATTAGTTGTAAATTAGTTGGATTTATGTAACTGTAAAACATTCTCACCTTACTTATATGATAACAACGTTTGTCCAATAATTCTTTTCCAATAAAGGAAGCCTTCCCATACTTTTGAAACTGGTATACGCAAATCATATCATTTTTATTTACTATTTCTTTCCACTGGACACATTTTAAAAGTTTAATCTTGTGTGATAAGTTTGAGAGATGATGATTTCTCTAAAATATGCTAAACAATTGAGAGTTTGGATTTCTGGTAGAAGTTGATAAGCGACTGACACGAACCAGCGGAAAAATTGGTGCACTCACAGCTTAGCAGTACAAGCCAGTAAATGTTTACTTGGAGTGAAGCTCCAACGTTTTCTGCGATCAACGTTTTAAGATAGGTAAAGCTGTCACCAGTTGACAGGAGATTCGCTGTATTTCATCGCATCATCGGCAGAGATTTATCAAGTGTGAAATTCAATATCTGCAAAATTAAAGAAAATTGCGGTTTCGAGATTAGAAAAGAAGATTAATGTGACTCTTCCAAATGGAAATCGTTGAGAAAAATCAGAACGAATTTATCAACTATCATATGAAAGTGTTCAGAAACACCTCAAAAAAAAGAAGGAAAAAAGCAAAAAAAAAGAAATCGCTGTAGTTATTGAGAATTGTAGAATGATTTGTCTTTAATTGTTTACTTGTAGTAAACAATTCTAATTCTGAAATGTTCGAGTCTATACTCAAAATCACTTCATCCATCAACAGTTACTAAACTTTTACCCATTGTTTTAAACTCAACTGAACATGAAGTTCATTCAACGGCCGCTATAAGATTGTGGCGCTTCCGGCACTGACTGAAATAAACGTGAATCATTAAAATAAAATAAAAATTAAATCTACTAGGCTATTTTTTTATTAATAAGCCATTCTTAACGTTAATATTTAATTTAGTATATTTCAAATTATATTTTTCTTTGAAACTCAGTTTGTGTCGAACTGCAAATAGAATTCGATGCTAAAAAAAGTAAAATAATTTCTGAAGTGTTTCAAACAGTGTTTAATTTAAAGCTAAAACTGGAATCACTTCATCCTAACTCAACTTCCATTACCCTTCACTAGATTCTACTTTGCATGAAGTTGCAGCTCTTAGGGATAAAACCATTAAAACACTTTTTTTTGGACTAATGCGTTTCACTCGCTGTAATTCGATTCATCCCTTCTCGTATAGAGACGGCACAAAATTTCCTTAATGCACTTGTGATAGATGTGTTAAAAGCAAAATTAACAAACCAGCACAAAAAAGGTCATGAAAAATCCGATATTTGGACTCATAAACCTTCGAACATTGTTTTTAGGGGAAAAAAAATGAATTTATGTAGCAGATTTTGTAACCGGTCTACCAATGCATGAGTGAGTGATGTAACCAGTGATCATTGGAGTGTTATTATTAGGAAAATTCTGCCATTTTAAACCACCATAACAGAATGTTTAGACAGCTTATCGATGTCTAAATTGATTACCATTTTCTCTCTCTGTGTGTGTGTGTGTGTGTGTGTGTGTGTGTGTGTGTGTGTGTGTGTGTGTGTGTGTGTGTGTGTGTGTGTGTGTGTGTGTGTGTGTGTGTGTGTGTGTGTGTGTGTGTGTGTGTGTGTGTGTATCATTCGAATAGGTACGAACTAAACACATTCCAACAACTCTACTTTCCGCTGACTTCATCTATCAAAACTGTCAGCTAATATACGAATATGCCCAGGGGTTGGTTGTTTATTTTTCATCCAGTGGATCCCATGTCATTCGCTATTTGGAAAGGATAAGTCAGTAAAGCAACAACACGATGATAGGTCTCAATCTATACATCACGTGTTATTTTACAAATATAAGTCGCGTTTTGGTGTGAAATTCTGAAAGAGTCCTTCGCTAGCGGTTGATATTACCAAAACATGGGATATTTTTACGAACATCAAAGGCGAAATTGGATGATAGGATATTTTGAAGGGTTGATAAACATTGACTCCTCTGGGTATTCATATTTCACTGGAAGCGCATCTCTATTAAGAACTTTTGTGAAAGACAGGAATAGCTATGTAGGAATTGAGATAGGAAATGAATTTTGCAAATCGTGTCCATAATACTTAAGTTGTTTGTATTTTTCCGGTAATTCCATTTCTCACGGGGTATTCAGCTATAAATAAGTTTTGCTTACTTAAGCACCGTCGATTTAAAAACGGATTTGCCGTCATAAATCGAAACATTTTAAATGCAGACTCGCATACTGCTTAAGCTTACTACCAAGGACGAAATAATACGGTGAGTTTGACGTTCTTTTAAACATTTCACTTTCAAATTACACATTTAAAAATAATTTAAAAGATAAACTTAGAACTATTGAAATTTCTGGGGAAAAATCAATTTTAAAAGATAAAAATGGTTTAATGATGAGCACTGTTTAAATAATTAAAGAATATATTTTAAGTTTATATTTATTAAGTTGAATATTTAAATTTTTTAATTTCATCAATTTAAAAAAGCAAAGTTTTTAAATTTAAAAGAAATTCAATATTAGGATTTTACTTTCTTTAAACGTGTATTTATCAGTTCGAATAATTCGAAGAGGGTGTGAATAAGTAGAATGGGAAAGTTACAAGCGCATATATGCATTCAAAACACACTATAGTCTTCAGTCCTGGATTTCTGTATACGCCAGCTGTACAATGTAATGTCTCAGAACCAGAGGAGTGGTTGGTTTCCTAACTAGATTGCTATTTGCTTAAGTGACAATCAATGATGACTCAAATACAACTGTACGATATTAAATTTCCTAATACGCAGAGCATTGTGTCTCTAAGGTTATGCTTTGTAACTATTCCGGACATGGATGGTAAATTGCCGAAATTTCACTACAAGTTCATATTGACTTAATCTTGACTTGCTGATTAAACAATATCAAGGCATGAGTTCTCTGGTTACAGTTGGAATACCCTCTCTTGTTCTAGACGAGACAAGAGAATCCGGGAATTCAATAGAAATTTGTCCAACTAAATGAGTTCACCTACTGAATTAGTAATATGAACACATACGCTGACTGATCACTTTATTAGGACCACTACTAAGAATTAAACTGTATATGGATGGAACTGCAGTCCTAATGCAAACATTCTACGAGATATTGAAATATATCTTAGAAGGACTGCGATTTAAGAACTGAACTTTTAATGACACCACATGGATATGTGGTGTCATTAAAAGTAATCTCATTGAGAATAATCTCATTGATAATCTTCAATGCGATATTCCTTCAGAGATATGGGGACCAATCTCATCTCCCTTTTCTAATATCTCAAGGGGAATGCATTCTTTTCTGATTGGACACTTTATTCCAACTATGAAGTTAGATTTGGGTTGTTTCCTCCTTATATGGACTCTAACCGTTGGCTATTTTATCTGAAAATAAGAATGCCAACGATATAGAGGACTTCCTACATTGTGACAATTTGAGGAAATTCGTGTCGAAAAAAATTAACTGGCTTGCACAGTTTTGATTTCAATTGAGCATACTTGAGAACGAAATAAATAACAGGACAAATTAGCAACCTGACTAGCGCATCCAACAATATGTTGGGAAGTGGTTATGCTGAAAGAAGAATGGTTCCTTCAAAGGAAGAAAATGTGATCTGGATCAAAGAAGAGGCCCACACATTATCTGTGAGATATGCGCAATTCACGTTTCTCTGAAATATAATGATGTCCCTGTACTTCTGTAAATATGTGTGCGTATTAAACTAATTAGTATAGCTGAATGAATTTATACTTCAGTACTTTTACTACGTTTTTATATGAATATACTTTAGTAATCAGCTAAGAAAATAAACAAACACACGCGAGGTTAAAGATTATTATTATCATACTTAAATATACATATTTTCATTTACTTTCTTCAAACTTTGAGATTTCTGGTTTTTAATAAGCAAGAGTCGTTGTACACATGTTCACGTTAACTGGTACATTGAAGAATATTCAACCTGGAATTCAGTTGCACAACGATCGATTAACTCACAACATTAATGTCCCTTATTCAAAAATTACTACCTAGTGTTCTGATATTCAAGACGAGAACATTTCCTTCAAAAATACACAGAATGAACTTCAGGAACGATCTTAGTATCCCTTATTGAGAAATATATTTTTGTTCGTAATATTATTAAGTACATCATATTGGTTCCTGATGAGCTATGATAGGTTTGAGAATAATTCTATATAGTATCGAAGACAATAACAATCAATAAAATGTTTTAAATATAAAACAGATAAACAAATTGACTAGAAAAAGCTAAGATAAATACATAAGATTATATTCTGAAATAGCACCTAAGAAGTTGACAAAACTATTGACAAATCAAATTTAAATATCCTTCAAATTAAGGAAAGAAACAAGACATAAAAAAGTCACATATTAAAGATAAAACAAAAGACTATGAAAAAGAAACCATTCATCAATAAAAGTTTAATTTATATTGGTACTAAATATACTACAATATAATAGCAATATTCTTTTTAATTTTCAGTTTTAATTATTTTAATAATTAAATGATTTAAGAATGTAAAATAAAATTTAGTAAAGTGACCGATAACTCTATAAAAGATTCTCTGAAATATACTAATCAAAATCCTGAAATAGCATGAAGCATGAAAACGAAATATTTAACAAAATAAAGTAAAGATTATGTTTTTTTATTAAAAGAATTAGCATGACTAAAAATGCAATGACTCCTGACAACTAAAACAGAATAAAATTACAAGAAGTAAACTACACTGTTCAAAGTGAAAATTTTGGATTTAAGTTTAAAAAATGCAAATTCAGGACTATAAACTACACTGTTCAAAGTGAAAATTTTGGATTTAAGTTAAAAAAATTCACATCACATGCTGCCAAGTTCATTAAATCCTTTATTGGATGAGTGTATAAGATATATATGACACGTCCTTGCATATCGTACTTTCTCATTCCTTTGGCAACTGTACTCTTAAACGAATGACAGTCTTATATGAATTTGATAGATTATTGTATCTGTAAGCAAACGTACTTGTGCTCCTGGGAGCAATTCTTTTATCACTCGTGAGATCTGTTGCCTCTATTTCAATCCAAATATCATTGTCTGAGGGATATCAGAATTCTTTGTATGGTAGTAAAAAGGAAAGACATCATCTCCATCTGTTAATCTGGCGAACTACTATCCATTTTCTATTAGTTAAGTCAAAAAAAATTATATATATTATGTTGGTTAATGTGACAGTAACGAGCGTGAAGGAAGGGCTTGTCTTAAAAATATGCTCATCATTTTATACAAATGTTAACCTCGAAATTAACTTAATAAGCGGCTAAAATATTATGATTTATTACCATATTCGGATAATAAAACGAATGCTGCATATTTAAAAATCAGTTAATATATATATATATATATATATATATATATATATATATATATATATATATATATATATATCATTAAAACATCTCACAGGATATGCATAGGAAATGTCAACTGCATGCAATTGTTTTGAGCAGTGTAGTTCACATGTATTTAATCTTGATTATGATTGAAATATATGAAAGAAAAATCGAGCCAGCATCTAGCAAATTCAACTACTGAAAAATGTATAGTACAGAGAGAGTGAGAGTGGGCAAAGAGGTTAGTAAACATAATCAATAAGCAAAGAACAGACCAATGAAATATATATCGATCAAGTAAAAAAATAACCAAGAATTGTTGTCTTTATCAGTCAGACTAGTAGTAGTAAATCTCAATGCTTATTAAGTCACGACATTTTTTTGCTGAGTCAAGCACGTCATATAACCAGAAACATTTAATAACAAGTCACAGGAGATCTTTCTCATTTCTTTGACATCATCCTTCGATCACAAACAAAAACAGGTAATAGAGTAGTGTAGGTATTCTCTGTAATAGCATTTATACAATTAACAGTTCTTATTTCATAAAGCTGATCTTCATTTCAGATTATATCGCAAACTGTAAGAATGTCCACTAAGTGTCGCCACCTGCCGTCCAATCCATATTCGAAAATAGTCTAAAAATATTTCATTTTCCCTTCACTTTATTTACAAGATGCCATAAGGATCTTTTTGAAGGCTTTTCGAAATTCTATATTGAATATGGTATAGATGACAGGGTTGACACAACTGTTCATATACCCAATCCAGGTGGTGAGAAGGAACGCTGTTACCCCTGGTCGGAAGCTGTCATCCTTTAATTTGATGCATATAGCATCCATGATGTTGCAAGTGAAAAAGGGAACCCAACAAGCCAGGAAAACTCCTGAAAAAGAAATAGAAATTGTCAGTAACACACCTCCGTAAGAAAACAGTAAGAATTTGGTGAATTTTGTTTTTCAGCAAAAAATTATGACAAAAAAAATAACATTTGAATTACTAAAGAAAGAGCCATCCGGCATCGTTTTAGCGACGTTAATTATACAGAAATAGTGGATATTAAAGATCCGAGATTATTTCAGAGCGGAATGTATACAGATACTGTGAAAGCTTCGTAAATTTGACCACAGAGTTTACGTGAATACAATCCTAGACACCTGGTCAAATTTACGCAATTTTCATAGTTTCTGCATACATTTCCGCTCTGAAATAATGTGGGATCTTTAATATCCTCTATTTCTATATAACATTTGAATTCTTTGAATAAGAAAATGATAAGAAATCTGATAAAAAAATATATTGACTCCTAAACTTTGAAAACCAAAATGTACACACTCGGAGCCAAGGGAAGAGCATTCAGTATCTTTCAGTTCTTGATCATATTTCGTACGTGTATTATTGATATCAAAAGCTGATTATATCTGATGAGTACATTACGATGAATAAACTATAAAATGATTATCTGGTGCTTTATCATAACAATAACTTATAATGTTATATATAATCTTTGTAACAAGAGTTATTAAAGATTATATCCCAATTATGGGATTTAGATTATGACGACAGATTGCGAGTATGTGGATTGCAGACTCTGGTTAACATGAGAAAGAAGGGTGATATGATAGAGGTCTATAAATTTTTGAATGGGTATTATAGCATTTCAACTGATGATTTTTTTCGTAATATGGAAGGTGGGAAGAGAACACGGGAACATCCATGGAAGTTAAGTTTGTTCATAGTCAAGAAAAGGTTAAGAGTTAGGTTTTTCTCCCAGAGAGCAGTAAGTGAGTGGAATAATTTATCCTTGAGGGTAATGAGTCCATCTAGTGTAAACGAATTTAAGGGAAGGTATGATAGTTGGTTTGGGTGATTTATAATTATTATCTGAGACCTCCCTCGATGAGTCCTTGACTCACTGGAGGTCTCAGATAATAATAATATATAGAACTTTATAGTATATATAGTGTATAATATATAGAACTTTATAATGTATATGCTGTGTAATATATAGAACTTTATAGTGTATATATATATATATATATATATATATATATACTATAAAATTTATTAAATAAAAAACAAACACTATAAAGTAAAGGAGGCTATTTAAACTTATCCAGTGCATATTATTACAGACACGCATAAGTTGTTCCGAATACGAAAACCAGCAGCTCTTGCACTAAATAAGAAGTAGCTTTTACAGAAACTGACAATCATTATAAATAATCTGTCCTAATCATTAAAAAAACTGTTCACTGAAGGCTGGGATCATTATAATAATATTTTAAGACAACATTGTCTTGGAGTAAGAAATCTGATTGATGTTAGCGACTTCGGTTAGAAATTAGGGCAATGTGATTCCACTGATTGTGAACAAGACTCAACTCGTTAGGTTTTTTAACGTCTTATTCACAAGGAATAAAAATAAATAATTAATAGTATTATCTTCAACTTCTTTAACACTCAAAGAAAAACTGAAGATAACCTATATAAGATCACAGCTAAATTAGCCGTTAGATGGCACGTATATGTTTCCTTTGAAAGCATTGCAGATAATAAGTTCTGTACTACGCATAAATTCCACTCAAATGCTTTAAAGTACAAATAAATTAAAGTAATCTTAGCTTTAAGAGATGGAAAGTATTACTTACCAAGAACAATAGCCAATGTTTTCGTTGCTTTTTTCTCTCTACGAGCCGCATTTTTCTCCCTTTTCTTTCTGCTGCTCTTCTGGTTTCGACCTAGTTTGAACCTAGTTTTCTTTTGTTTCAAGAGCGGGGTTTCTACTTTGTTCGGCCTGGAAAGTTCTGCTTGTAAAGGTGAGGCACTGACGAATGTTGTCCCATTTAACTTCTCCTGAGTGCTCACGATTTGGACGCACTCGGGATTCTGCATACAGAAATTGGTTTCGATCACACTGGAACAGCCGACATTCCCATTTGTACTTGCGGATTCTCTTCTTGGCCTCAAATTTACCGCCACCCCATGATTCCTCGTGTTTGGAATAATATGACATCCATCTTCTTTATCCTCTGCGTTCTCCTGATCATCTTCTTCATCTGAGTTTTGGTCGCGGAGACCCTCTGTTACCTTGGAAACGGAAGCCACCACTTCCTCCTCTTTAGGGACTTTACAATCAGTCGTTGTCTGCTGCAAACCGTGCGTTTGGGCCAGGTTCTCTATAACTAAGTCTGTAGTTTGAGATGTGGCCACAGGAGGTCGCTTTCCGATCACTTTCTTTGTTCTTTCGTGAATGGCTTTGAATATCTTGTAATAAAGGTAGATCATGACAAGACAAGGAATGTAGAACGAACTTAGCGATGAATAAATGATAAAATCAGGATTGTAGAAGATACACAATCGAGGAACTCTTTCTGGAGACGTGTTCAGTCCAAGCACAATTGGTGAGCCAATAGCTGCCGACACGATCCAGACAATGGCAATTGTTAAGGTCACACGTTTATTATTATTTTTGTGCTTTGAGTATCTAATAGGCTGAGTTACTGCAATAAACCTGAAAGGGAAATAGAATCATTGGCTAATACATGTATTAGAACTCCAGTGACTTAAAAATATGAAATATTAATGTGCAAACACATCGATATAAATATAAAAATCACAGCATCAAATACAGAGATCAATTGATTTTTTCTAATGTGCTAATAGAACTAAAATTTTAAATCCTGTCTAATTTACTTGCTTATATAAAACCTTTAAGAAATATGGGGGAGGGACTAAAGAAAGGGAATCCCGGCAGAAATTTGAAGCAATACAAAAAAGTATGGCACGAATTTACTGTAATAAATTTGTTTCTATTATTACTATCTTTGTCAACCTATATATGTCTATATTTGTAAAAGGAATTGCATACTGCTTGCGATGAAGGGATGAATAGACCTCGAAATATCCGATGCACCACTGAATAGAATGCATATGCCGTATAAGTAGTCAGGGTGTCACTTTGAACAAGATCAAGATCAAGATAAGGATTCGTGAGGTGATTGGTCGGACACTTTGAACAAGATAGGATAAGGATTCGTGACGTCATTGTTTGCTAAGATCAGTAACGTCATGAGTATGGAATGCTTGGAATTTCGCTGGGGGACACATGTGTATGACGTCATGTTGTCTCATTTTGTTCACGTACGCCATTCTGGGTAGTTGTTCGCGTATGGAATTGTGGGTGATGGTTAGAGATAAGATCAGGATCATATCTCTCTGTGATGTCACGTTGTGTCTTTTGGTTCGAGTATGGAATTCTGGGTAATTGTTCGCATATGGAATTGTGAGTGACATTTCCCTGGGTGACACATCAGTCAATGACATCAAGTTGTGTCTTTGGTTTAAGAGTAGAATTGTGGGTAGAGGTTCAAGTATTGAATTCTGGGTGATGTTTAGAGTATGGAATGTGTGGAATTTCCATGGGGGACCCCGTCATTGACCACGTTTAATCTTTGGTTCGAGTGTGGAATTGTGGGTAAAGGTTCAAGTATGGAATTCTGGGTGATGGTTAGGGTATGGAATCTTGATATGAGATGAGCTCTTTGTTCTCATGTGGAATTGTGGGTAATGATTAGCGATTGGAATTCTGGGAGGATATTTGGTCAAGTTTTGGGTCTTTGGCTCGATTGTTGAACTATGGGAAAATATTTCTCAATATACCAGTAGACATTTTCTAACTTAATTAGTTACTGGATATCACTGGTGTCCTTCTCACCCCCCTCAAACACACAAACACATTTTTTCTTTCATGTTTACATTTTCTAAAATAATTAACTACTGAATATCAGTAGTGTTCCCCTCTCAGACACAACAAACACTTATTTTTTCTTTCATGTTCACGTTTTCTAAAATAAATAATTACTGGAATCTCAGTTTCACTGCTTTGTTTCTTTCACATTTTTCTTGTCAATAGATTGTAGTTAGACATTTTCAAAAATAATTAATTATAGACTATCAGTGGTGTCCGCAAAAAACACACACACACAATCTTTTTTCTTACAGGTTTTTCTTGTCAAATTCATTTAACTTTAAAAATACACATTTATTTGACTGAAATATTATTTACAAGTATACTCACAATGAAAAATTCAAACATGTAATTATAATTACCTAGAAATATTTTGCAAGATTAATCTCTCTTGCTACTTTCCTGAAGAAAGAAAAATTCCAAAGGGTTTTTGGTTTTGCTCATTTTTTTACTTTATGGGATGTACAAAACAGTACAGTACAGTACAGCATAACACAACACACACACACACACACAAGATGATCTGCAGCCTGAAAGAACAAATTGCAGTAAATAAACTGAAAATGCACTCGATTATTGTTCCTTATAGGTTTCTGTCCAATGTGACGTCATTGAGTTGAAGTGGAAAGGGGACATTATTGTCGTGGGTATGTGTGACTTCCTGTGTGTGGAATCCTGGGTAATGGTTAGAGTATGGAATTCTGACAAGTGAGATGAATTTTTTTTTTGTTCGATGTGGCATTATGGATTTTTTTCCATTCCCTGCATTAAGTTCACAGTAGTGATATTTTTTAACTCACTTATTATGTTACGTATTTTTTCCAACACAAATAAATAATTATTTCAACTGAATATGAGGTCTGGTACTATAATTTTCAACTTAATTCCTCTGTTACAGCTTCCAAAGATTATACTTTAGATTGCCGTATTTTTATTTTGCATCAGTAAGTGTTGACTGAAAGGAAATGATGCAAACTAGGATTGGAAGTAAAGTCATCACTATCCTCTTCTGTTAATTTCACACAATAGTGTAACAGATTGCACAACGACTTGATAATTTGCATCCTTAAATTTTTTTGCATTCATAACTAAACAGAAATTAAGAAATTAAACTTAAGAAGTGTCTGCTTCCCCACATTTCTTAATAAGAGATGCATTTCTCATAAAAATTCAAAATATGCTTATCAAAATCTACTTTTTATGTCTTCTTCGTTGATGAAACTAGTTTTGCTTGAAACACTGTGGGGATGAACTTGTCTCTTCTAACTATTAATTTTACCTTCGATTCCTTGTGCTTCAAAGCTAATTCTGTAGCTAAAATTTTAATATTTTTTCAAAATGTCATATTTTTCTTTAGCATTAGTAAGTTTAACTAAGAAAATGAGAAAAACAAGGATTTGGACTCTGCTAGCGTTTTCTTATTAGAAACCTCTTTTACTAGCACAAATAAATAGTTATTTATTATTATTATTTCAGATCAATATTAGCCCTGCAGTATACTTTGTTAATTTCTATGTTACCAAGTTCCAAACATTTAAAACTGTGTGTATTAAAAGTGTGTGTAAGAGTCAACGGTATCGAATAATGACTCATATCCTCCCTTTTGATATTTATGTTCAGTCCTTCTGTGATGCTAATGACACCAACGTGCTAATTGAGATTATCAGTTCTGGTTTTCGAATATATGGACGAAATGTTTGCAGATAACTCAAACAATATCAACAGCTAGCATTAGATATTTTTCTAAACGGAGGCACGGTATCATATCCAGGCTGAGACCTTATCAGATATATGGAGCTCTACTTCTTATGGTGTCCGGTCTTAAGACTCTCTTGTGTGACCAGCTATTTTGATGTAATATAATCAAGAAAGAGCGTGTAACGCTCATTTTCTTTATTGAACTCATTGGAAAATGTTAAGAGTGTAATAATATTTCAGCAAAATAAAATATACATTTGTAAACTTAAATGAACAAACGTTTTGTGTTGTTGATGTGTTTTCCACGGTAAAATGTTTACTCAGTTTAGAATTTTTATTCTGTTTAGAAGTTGATATATATAAGACCATAACTTTATACCTTAATGCAATTCTGTTTAATTATTGTAAAAAAAGTTAAAATTTCTTTAGGAAAAAGTAATTAAATTTTAAGATCTAGGAAATTATATGAAGAACCATATGTGTAAAAATCGGTAACAAAAAATCTTTAAGTAGAATAATTAACACATATGATAATGCATCATAATACAAGAAAACATAAAATAAAAAAATCAGTCCTGTGAAATTATTGCTGTAAATGGGGGAAAAATTGGGGAAAACTGGTATCCTATAATTAATTATTTTAGAAAAATGTCAAATGCTACCTATTGACATTGTTTGAGTTCTCTTTAAACATTTTATCCATATACTTGAAAACCCGAACTGAACACCAACATTCTAATCTCAATTAGAATGTTGGTGTCATTAGCATGACAGAAGGACCGTGCATAAACATCAAAAAAGAGGATATTAGTCATTATTAGACACTGTTGACTTTTACTCTCACTCTAAAGTTTTAAATGTTTGGAACTTTGTAACATAGAAATTAACAAAGTATACTACAGAGCTAATATTGATTTGAAATAATAAGAATAAATAACTATTTATTTGTGCTGGCAAAAGAAGTTTCTAATAAGAAAAATGCTAGAGCAGAGTCCAAACCCTTGTTTGTCTCATTTCCTTTTGTTAAACTTAGTAATGCTAAAGAAAAATATGACATTTTGAAAAAAAAATTAAATTTCAGCTCCAGAATTAGCTTTGAAGCACAAGGAATCGAAGGTACAATTAATAGCCAGTAGTGACAACAAATTCATTCCCACAGGTTTGCAAGCAAAAGCAGTTTCTGTATGTCAATAAAATGACATAAAAAGTAGATTTTGAAAAGCATAGTTTAAAATTTTTTATGAGAAATGTAAAAGCTACAAAGCAGTTTTCATGAATACACCAAAGTTGGGATTTTGAGCTTCAGTGGCCACCAGATTTAGGTGGCCAGATTTTGTGTGTGTGTGTGTGTGTGTGTGTGTGTGTGTGTGTGTGTGTGTGTGTGTGTGTGTGTGTGTGTGTGTGTGTGTGTGTGTGTGTGTGTGTGTGTGTGTGTGTGTGTGTGTGTGTGTGTGTGTGTGTGTGTGTGTGTGTGTGTGTGTGTGTGTGTGTGTGTGTGTGTGTGTGTGTGTGTGTGTGTGTGTGTGTGTGTGTGTGTGTGTGTGTGTGTGTTATGCTGTACTTTTTTGTGTAACCTGTAAAGTAAAAAAAAATGAGCGAACTCATAACCCTTGGAAATTTTTTTTTCTTCAGGAAAATAGCAAGAGAGACAAATCTTGTGAAATATTTCTAGGTAATTATAATTACATGCTTGAATTTTTCAATGTGAATATACTTGGCCAAGTGTTGGGGTCTTTGGTTCGATTGTGGAATTGTGGGAAAATATTGTCTATGGGTGGCAGCACGAATTACTGCTATCCCCTCTCTTATCCCCCATCAAACACATACACCTTTTTTCTTTCATGTTCACATTTTCTAAAATAATTAATATTTCAGTCAAATAAATGTGTATTTCTAAACTTAAACGAACAATTAAGGTGTTGTTCATTTTCTCGATATTTAGGAATACTTATTCTGCTTAGAATTTGTAATAAAGTTAACATTTAATTACAAAAGTAATGAAGTTTTTAAGATCCTAAACATGACACAGAAGCAGTAAAGCTGAGATTCCAGTAATTAATTATTTTAGAAAATGTGAACATGAAAGAAAAAAGTGTGTGTGTGTGTGTGTGTGTGTGTGTGTGTGTGTGTGTGTGTGTGTGTGTGTGTGTGTGTGTGTGTGTGTGTGTGTGTGTGTGTGTGTGTGTGTGTGTGTGTGTGTGTGTGTGTGTGTGTGTGTGTGTGTGTGTGTGTGTGTGTGTGTGTGTGTGTGTGTGTGTGTGTGTGTGTGTGTGTGTGTGTGTGTGTGTGTGTGTGTGTGTGTGTGTGTGTGTGTGTGTGTGTGTGTGTGTGTGTGTGTGTGTGTGTGTGTGTGTGTGTGTGTGTGTGTGTGTGTGTGTGTGTGTGTGATTAACGGGGATGAGGGGATACCACTGATATCCAGTAATTAATTATTTTAGAAAATGTGAACATGAAAGAAAAAAGGTGTATGTGTTTGATGGGGGATAGCAATAATTCGTGCTGCCACCTATGGACAATATTTTCCCACAATTCCACAATCGAACCAAAGACCCCAACACTTGACCAAATATCCTGCCAGAATTCCAAGCTCTAATCATTACCCATAATGCCACACACAAACAATAAGCTCATCTTAAGTCACTTATAAATACACCCACATCCCAGGATTCCACACTCCGACCATTACCAAGAAACGTGAATGTAAAGAAAAAAAAAAAACATTAATGGCACCATCTCTTAACTCTAAATTAGAAATTCCCATTTTTAATAACAGGAATGAAATACCACACACACGTATATTGGAAAATTCGTGCTGCCACGTATAGACAAATATTTTCCCATGATTCCACAATCGAAAAAACAAAGACCCGAACACTTGATCAAATATCCTCCCAGAATTCCAATTTCTAGACATTACCCATAATGCCACATGTGAACAAAAAGCTCATCTCGTCAATGACAAACACAGCCACATCCCAGAATTCCACACACTGGCCATTACCCACAAGTCCACACTCGAACCAAACACACAATGTGACGTCACTTCTCTAATTGTTATGTTATCTACACCTCAATCTTGTCAGAATTCTATACTTTAACCATCACCCAGAATTCCATACTCGAACCTTTATCCATAATTCCACACTCGAACCAAACATATAATGTGACGTTAGTGACAGATTTGTCACCACGAGAAATTCCAAGAATTCCATTCCCGAGCTTTACTCTAACCATCACCCACAATTCCATACGCGAACAATTACCCAGAATTGCATATGCGAACCAAAACACACCACGTGACGTCACTGACAGATGTGTCCCCCAGCGAAATTCCAAACAATACACTCATTACGGCACTGATCTTATCAAACAATGAAGTCACGAATCCTCATCTTATCTTGATCTTGTTATTAGTGTGATAATTCTATGCATAGAATATGCATATTCTATATCGATGTCATATGCACATTGCATATGCATATACCATCAAATAAGTTTTAAAAACTTATGCATAAAACTCTTTTAAATGGTTTTAAAATTACAAATTACTAAATAATTTCATTGGCTGGGTTACAGATGAAATACATGAAATACAGGTGAAAAACACATGAAATATGTTCTAACACAGCGCTTTACAAACTGTAGGCCGCGGCCCCCTTAGGGGCCGTAGGTTTTGTTGAGGGGACCGTGAAATAATGAAAACAAATTTAACATGTTTTAAGACCAAGTAGATTTTTTATCTTAAAAGAAACGTATTTAATATTTATTATTTCTTTTTTTATATATATTTTATATTTTAATGGAAAAAATCACACATTGGTGCGTGTTCACAAATTTTGCTTCCTGCGTATTTCGGCGTTTAAATGATTATTAGTAAATACATGCTTATATATATGTTTCATTTCAAAGCAGAAATCTAAGAATTACAGTTTCAAATATTTCACTTGATATTGACTTTTCATGTTGCAGTATTGAAACACATCCCTCACATTAAATTGTTATTAAACTTGTTTTATGTTTTTAATTCTTTCTTTATTACTAATCGTTTTACGTTTCATGTGCTTGTACTGCAAATGTACAATAACAAGATATCTATCTATATAAAAATATAAGATAATGTGTATATAAGATGCTAAAAATGTAATATTTGCATTTGATTTTTGCAATATTCGCTGTGTATGTTTTGTATTGAATATAAATGCAATAAATATTATAATAATATATGTCTATATTACGATTTTTTTTCGAGGGGGGGGCCGTGAAATATTTTAATTTTTCCAAAGGGACCCCTGACATCCAGTAGTTTGGGAAGCACTGTTCTAACAAATAAATCTTTTGTTGCGAAACCCTCTCAGACGTTAACACGGAACCACCGGACACGGGAGAAAAGGGGGGTGGGGGGGGTTAGACCATTGGTTGGGAACGGCTTGTGTAGAATATAAAATAAAATAATATTTGATTGATGCAGCCTAATTAGTCGAAATGTAATTCCTTCTTAGATATATAAAATAATATTTAATTCTTGCATATTAATCAATATAAAATAATATTTAATTCTTGCATATCAATAAATATAAAATAATATTTAAGCAATGCAATATAAATAGTTATTTCATATAAACTGTAAAATAATGTAATATTCTAAATGTTGTTCATTCCGAATATTTCATTATTTCGTAAATTTTTTAAATAAATTAAAAAGTTTTATAAATAAATCTTTTTCTTTTTCGAATAGAATGACAATAATAATTGATTTCGAAGATAAGCAAGTGTAATCAAGAGTGAAAGCTTTATGCTACATTTATTAAAGTCAAATAACTTTTCAAATATAAAAACGTCCAATTCTACACCAGACTCATCAACCAAAAAGAACCAATAGAAAGAAATAAAACAACAATAGCATGTTGGTTTTATTTCTGGAATGATATTTCTGGAATGATATTTCTAGAATATGATATTAATCTCTCTAAACTGATATTTTATATATATTTGATGACATTTTTCTTTAAAATGATATTTGATAATAATATATGATATTTATCATAAACAAAAGTTAACAGGAGCCATGAAGTACCAGTCACGAAAGGCATACAATACTAAGATATTTTTAATATCAGAATCTTTCCTGATACACTACCATTAAGTAGTGTATCACGAAATAATTAATAATATATTCTAAAATGTTTGGAAAACCAAAATCACATTTCTCATTATCTGGTACAATTTATGATAGTAATGGATATACCTTTATTTGATGGTCCAAAAGCAATGACATCACAAATTGACTATCTGGTAATCAAGAGTGAAAGCTTTATATTACATTGATTAAAGTCAAATAACCTTTCAAATATAAAAACGTCCAATTCTACACCAGACTCATCAACCAAAAAGAACCAACGGTGCTAAGTATTATAGAAAAACAGCAACGAGTAAATACCAGTTGCAAATTAGCATATTCAGCAAGAAAACCTTTCAAATAAATTACAGAAGATTAATTATAATATTCTATAATTTATTTAAAAAATTATATTAGCAAATCCAAATTACTTTGCACGCAGTAACAGAGTTTGGATATCATTAATGAAATGAGAAATGTTGTCATTTTTAAAAACAGAAGTAAAGCACATGTATGAAGAATTATTTTTAAATATCAAGTTACAAAAGTAATATGCCTTCATTGCTAAAGCCAGTAAACACAAAGTATAACAATGAAACGACAGCTCAGACTGAAACTGTGAGTCAAACTATTGTAGAATACTGCTTCCCAAACTTCTGGATGTCAGGGGTCCCTTTGGAAAAATTAAAATATTTCACGACCCCCCCTCGAAAAAAAATCGTAATATGGACATATGTTATTATAATATTTATTGCATTTATATTCAATACAAAACATACACAGCGAATATTGCAAAAATCAAATGGAGATATTATATTTTTAGCATCTTACATACACATTTGACATGCCACATTATCTCATATTTTTATATAGATAGACATATTGTTATTGTATATTTGCAGTACAAGCACATGAAACGTAAAACGATTAGTAATAAAGAAAGAATTAAAAACATAAAACAAGTTTAATAATTTAATGTGATGGATGTGTTTCAATACTGCTACACGAAAAGTCAATATCAAGTGAAATATTTGAAACTGCAATTCTGAGATTTCTGCTTTGAAATGAAACTTATATATATAAGCATGTATTTACTAATAATCATTTAAACGCCAAAATACGCAGGAAGTAAAATTTGTGAATACGCACCAATGTGTGATTTTTTTCCATTAAAATATAAAAAATATCAAAAAAAAAGAAATAATAAATATTAAATACGTTTCTTTTAAGATAAAAAATCTACTTAGTCTTAAAACATGTTAAATTTGTTTTCATTATTTCACGGCCCCCCTCAACAAAACCTACGGCTCCCAAGGGGGCATGGCCCACAGTTTGGGAAGCGCTGCTGTAGAATACAGTTGAAAAAAAAAAATAATAATAATGAAATATATATAACAAAATTTTATATGACGTTATTTTGGTTATTCATATAAATTAATTAGTGTTTACGTAAGAAAACAGTAAAATGATGTGAATGAAGTCTTTACTGAGGTACTGCAAAAATTATTAATTTAAGAAATATAAATTTATTAATCACGTCTGGAAGAGACAGAGATACTTCCAGCTATACCTTTCTCTCGGAATAGCTGCGGATATTTACTTTAAAGATTTGACTGCTAGAGGAGCTTTTAATCTCCTTACCAGAAACGATGATAATAAATCAAACGTCAACAAACACACCGTCAAGTCATTTAAACAACTTAGATTTTATGCATATTGATAGCTAATCTGATATGACTACACAGGATGTAAGACCAATAGTCGAAATGAACAATTTATCCATCCATCCAATTCCCGTACATCACAGACGGGTTAATTCCCTCCCGCCCCTATTTTGTGATTTTAGGAAATTAATACAGTCGGTTTGCCATTCCTATGTCGCATCCATCTAAGAGTAAATATTTTATGTATACAGATGTGCGTGTTCACGGGACCAGTTTGCCTTTGTTTGTGGGATGAAAAACTCGAATTCTCGGGAGGGAAAACCTTCCAACCCGTATGAGGTTGGCTAACTCACCCACCCACTTTCGGTTAAAAAAACCCTGATAAAGGTTCTAACCATCCTTTAATCCATGCCATAGCAATATCACTTTGTTTATAGTTGGATAAGGTTTTGTATGTTCAATGAACGCCTACAAAACTATTCGTGCAATGAGTAAAAAATTCCACTTTACACTTAAAGGCCTATAATGATTAATGTAACCTATGACGACAATGTATTTGAAGCTCCTAAAAGACTAAGAAATGTTTAGTAAATGGTTTTGTCCTGTTACGTTTTTGACATTAAAATGTAAAGAGGAAAATCGTTTAAAGTTTGTCTAAAGCAATTTTTCATGGTGTTTACTTGGATGGGACACATCTGGTAGTTTTTGCTTAAGGACAATTCATACCGAAGAAAGATTCATAAATCACAGACACGAAAACCAACGATTGTTACAATGTATTGCTTTTGGTTGCCAGGATACGTCACCTATTTCACCCGGCAAAATAAAACTGGGTCCTTTGAATATAATACAGTAATCCACTTTCCAACTATTATTCAAGTATGTTACAATCTCAAAGGCAGATGCCGATGCTGAATGGGAAAAAAATAGCAGGTCATTTAATCTCGATATATTTCGAAACTCTGCAAGATTTCTTTTTTACCGCATCTCTCTTTCTCTCTGAATTCATTTAAAATGCGTGTAAATAATACACAATTCTGTAAAGAGAAAATTATTGATAAAACAGCTTTTGTGCCAAGTGACGTTTCTGTAAGAAATTTACATGTCAACTGCTAACTGAAGATGGAAATTGCTTTCATTGTGACCACTGACAGCTAAAATAAAAGGGTTGGAATACGAAAAACACTCACTGAATAAAGACAGTTATTTGATGTGGCAATCGGGGACTTAGTAAAATGGAATTTTGGCGAAGTCAAGCTGGAAAAGCAATAATGAAAAATAATCTAAACGTGCGTGTGTGCGTGTGTGTGTTTCTGTCTATATGGTGGTGCTGCAAGCAAACTTAGACATATGATACATTTTTTTAAAAACAGGTGTTTTATTTCAATATATGTGACAATTTCTTCGTTCCTATGAAACAGGAATATTAGTAGTTTTTATGTAGATATTCCAATTTCGATATTTAAGTCCGAAAAACTAAAACCTAAATAACTAAATTATTGGTCTCACAGATAGTGTACTTCTAATTAGTGCATTTATTTACTAATGATCTTACTGACCATGTTCTCAATCATTAGTGGTATTTTTGAACGCGAGTTGCGTATATGTATTCCGACTAACAGTCTCAGTATGTTTATTAAAGGTTTATTATTATATTATATTATAATAATAATAAGGCTGGCCTGGTTGGCCGAGTGGTTAGCGTATACGCTCTCCAGTCATAAGGCTGCGGGCTCGAATCTCGCCGTGGGCATGGATATTTGTGATTGTTTGTGAAAGTACTAGGTAGATGGCGTTGGTGTAGATGATGAAGGTAGTTGCGGCTGGTGTAGACGGAGAGCTGTAGAGCAGGTCTCCTCCCTGGATGAGTCTTTGGACTCCGTGCAGGTCTCATATAATAATAATATTATTATTATGTATTGTAAAGTAGTAATTTACACAGAATGGTGTGTCTGTGTTACTCCATGAAATCTACAGATCAATAATAGAAATGTTATTGATTTTCGATTCAGTCAAATACTGGATCCGTCATTGACAGCAGATATCGTAGACCCCCACCCCCCGGAAGGAAAGCGAGAATCTTGGTGGTCCGTGACTTTCCTTAGTAAGCAAGAGACCCTTTCCAGAGGTTACAGACTGTTCCGATTTTGTGTTATTTTAGGAAAACAGACTATCACAACATTATCAGGCGAAAAAAAGCGATGCTACTAAACAGATCCCGTTTCAGATCACAACGTGTGTTCCCGGAGGCGACTCATCCTCTACAGAAGCCAGCGAACTGCAACAGAACTGCTGACTTAACCCTACACAAATTTTGGTGCCCCACCCTGTCTTCTCGTCAGCAATAACCTTAAACGATCACAGCGAAGAGCACCACCTCTATACACGTGACTGTCACTGTTCTCGATGTTATTTCAATCTCAGTCTTCGCTGATTGTGTGTCTTTAAAGTGGCTTTGAAAATACCAGCTAGAGCTGGCGAAACATCGGAGTATAAATGTTTAATTTAGCTAGTAAATTGTTTATTTTTATTCCAATTCCATGTAGTCATTATGTCCGAAACTTCAACATGGATCACTAGACTGGATTCGAACTCAATCTTTTCAACTAAAGGACATTGTCGTTACTGATTAGGTACGTGTCACTTAGACGAAGATGTCACAACAGGATTGTCACTTCGAAATACTAGTAGTTATTCAGATACCCACAGTACACGTCACAAATTTTTAAAATTGCAGTTTCCCCAATCTTAACTAAGAAATGCCTGATAATTACACTATCTGATCAAAAAATATCTGGACAACCCTTCGTAGTAGTAGTAGTATATATGACTGTATACATCACGAACATACTCATACACGTATAACAAGAAGCACACGGTCTTGTAATATTTATCAACAAACATAAACAGGAAAATAAGCCGTACTCAATTCGTAAAATTTCTGCTATGCTGCAGCTGTCACGATCAACTGCAAGTCATCTCATTGCGAATTGGAAACGCCTAGGAGAAACAACAGATCAACTGCGACTTGGTAGGCTATAAATTCCCACGATGCGTGCATCGTACAACTCGCTTGTCCTCAGTTGAAACACTCACTACTGAATTTCCGAAATTCCTTTGAAAACTCCACCTAAACTGTGCGTCGGGAGCTTACGAAAATGGGTTTTTCATAATAATCGTGCAACCTCATACAAGCAAGGGTAATGCCAAACGTCGGGTGCAGTGCTGTAAGGTTCGCTTCTACTGGATTCTAGAACAATGGAAACGCGTTCTCTGGAATGATGAATTACGCTTCACCATTTGGAGGTACGAAAGACGAATCTGAGTTTGGTGGATGCCAGAAGAACATTACCTGGCCGAATGCGTCGTGCCAGCTATCAAGTTTGGTGGAAGAGGTATCATGGTTTGGGGGGGGGGCTATTTTCATGGTTTGGGCTGGGTTCCAGTAATCAGGGATTAATGACATTCTTGACAAAATTAAGTGCTTCCAATTTTATAGCAAACAGTTCGGTGAAGGCCCTTTCCTATATCAATACAACAATTTTCCCGTCCACAGAGCGAGGCCTGTGAAGGAAGAATTTGATGAAATGGGTTTTGAAAAACTTAACTGATCTGCACTGATCCCTGATCTCATCTCCATTAAACACCGGTGGGACGAATAGGAACGGCAGTTGCGAGCCAGGCCTCGTCCTGTAATAGTGACTGACCTTACTAATGCTCTTCTGAAAGAGTGGAAGAGAAATACTGCAGCAACGCACCACAAACTGGTGAAACACATTCCCAGAAGGTTGACCCAAAGGATGAACTAAATCCATATTAATGCCTTTCATATTAGAGTGAGAGTTTGGATGAGCAGGCATCGGAATATTCTTGATCAGATAGTGTGTTCGATGCTGTGTTGTAGCATTTTATATATACATAAAGACACCTGTACAATGCCAAGGAATATAGTCATAATGGAACTGGAAACTGATTTTTCTTTTATTCTCTGTCTAAACAGGGCTTTTGGTGATGTGCAATATGCGAGTTGCCTATCTTCGCATTCCTTTCTGAAGTCGATGAGGAAGAGATTGTTCAAATTTCGTCAAGGATGTCTGAAACTTTTAATAAATCTTTTCAATGCAAGCTGAATTAGCCTTTTCATCTGCCATAATCTGGTTGTTCCCACCGACAAAGTATACAGGACAACGAGAACCCTACTTAGACAAAATGGCTGTAGGTGCTTCATCATTGATTCTAAATAATTCTAAACTTCAGTAGTTTAGAACTGCGATCCGAAATGTGTCAGCTATTTGTTGGCCACTGTCAGTTGAACTGCTTAAGAATGCTTCACAATCATACGTGTAAGATGAAAGAAGCTTATGAACTTCTAAAACTAGGAATAGCGAAGTGACTTGTAATTGTGATCGCTACAACTAAAATTAAATAATGTACCTAAAATATCCAGTGTTTACTAAAAACCGCACAGTATGATAAACAAATTCTAGATTAATCGTTAAATTACAATACAGCAGCAGCAGTAGAGATCTACAGAGCTCCTCCTGTAGATAAAGTAGAATCTGCTACTGCATACCACTACTAATTTATTTAAATTCTATTCTTTGCATTATTTAGAAGAAATACTCTGTAAAGTATGATCTTAAGGTGTTCTTTTCGATTTCCTTACTCAAAAAATGGCCATCTTCAATCGATCATTTTGCACCGTTATGACAGATGCACACTGGTAAAAATATAAAAAATATAAATAATTCCGCATAAAAGCATTTTTGATATCACAACTTTCTTTAGTAGCGAAAGATTGTCCATAGACGAGCAAAACGTCTAAATATGTGGGACGATAAATGTCCTTATTCATGAAAAGAGATGCATCACAATCCTGGAGAAAATACAACAATATTCCCTCCCAATTAGACAATGTTCGTTCGGCTTTGTCTGACTGAAAAATGATTGTTTTTCATCCGTACTCCCGTGATCTGGCATCTAGAGAGAAGGCAAGGTGATTGTCTTCTATGTCCAAAGTTGGCGCAGAACAGAAGATGATTTGATGATACATTTACGGATGGAGTTTGGGGGGAGGGGGTTATGCCTCATTCTTAATCCTGGTATTTTTGTTACAAATTTCAACAGTGCAGAGTTAAACACAATAATTCTGCAAATGCTTTCAACACTGGCAAATAGCTACGGTGATGCAATCATTGGTATGGTAAGAAAATATCGTAATCTTATATATATATATATATATATATATATATACATGCGGAAAAATTTTAATCACATCTCGTATTGTATAGGAACATGTTTATATTTGGAAAGGAATTTCTTTTTCTCTCTCTTCGTGCCAACAGCGACATATTCGAAGTTCTTCTAGAGGTAATTTTCTTACTAAAAGTAAAAGAAGTAAAGAAATTGATTTCGATACACCCTAAACATGTAGTCCAGTAGCTGAAAGAAAAGGGGTCGTGTAAACACACTGGCTGTTATTGAACAGCGGGAGTCATCTATATTAACTGTCTACTGGAGGATAATTCCGAGACACGCCTGAAAGAGTTTGAAATCACTGTAAAGAGTTGAAGAGTAGCAAAACTTCTCCTTTTGCCCTCCAGTGATTGAACAGGGACAAGTAGTTGGTCGAAGCCTTGCGTTTTGGCTTAAATGAAGTATAATAACTGTGGGCTGAACCCTCTTGACAACCGAAGTCCAGCGATGTCCACCCTTTCGTCTGTCGGTAGTACGGTGTCCGCCCTTGTGTTTGGACAGCGCCAGTGCCAATCAATCACGCACCCCCTAGACTACAGTAGAAAGTTTCGTGGGAAGTTCGTAACCTGGTTATCGATAAAAGCCTTTTGGTGGTGTCAGAGGCGCCCTTTCTGGGAGGTCTTTACTTAGTGCCGACTCCAAATGTCAGAAAACTCCAGGGAATTGAAAGTTGCCAGGAAAGTTTGTTTTTATTTAAATTGTAGCACTTTGGAAACTGTTTTAGTTATGCACGATAGTTTGTACTTTAGATACGTGCGATGAAAATTACCGGAATTCACTCACACGCATATTCTAAATAAAAAGTCTGGAAACATGCATACACGAAGATAAAATCAACTCCTTTCTAAGTATATCTAATGACAGACATTATTCTGTCGAGGAAACAATCTATGTTTGATTCAAACACAATATATAAGAACATTAATAGGTCACTTACAATGAGGTGGTAAGTCTACTGATGCTTGTACCTTTGGTAAGTATTGCAATTATTGACGACAAGCGGCAATTATAGGTCGCTTTGAACTAAAGCTTATATTATGCGAAAGAGTGTGTGCGTGCGTGCATGTGTGTGTGTGTGTGTGTGTGCGCGTGCGTGCGTGCATGTGTGTGTGCGTGCGTGCGTGCATGTGTGTGTGTGTGTGTGTGTGTGTGTGTGTGTGTGTGTGTGTGTGTGTGTGTGTGTGTGTGTGTGTGTGTGTGTGTGTGTGTGCGTGCGTGCGTGCGTGCGTGCGTGCGTGCGTGCGTGCACGGGTGCTTTACTGATAAAAAAAATTCGGAGTTTCCAAGGGAGGAAAAATGTTCTGTACCTCCTGTAAGGGGTCGCACCCAGGACTTTCTAGCCAAAGAGCATCGATATCGAACGAGCTACGAAGGCTCCCATTGCCAACCAAATGTGTTTAGTCTCAAACCGATTCGTCTGTTTTGCAGAAGAGAAAGAACGCGAATTTTCGGAAGAAACGTTCTACCACCTCCGCATGAGACAAGGTAACTCACCTTCAGTAGAAAAGTGCATACGAAGATTCTCACTTCTTAGACGGAAACCAAACTTAGGTCTTTCTAACTAGCTTTTCTAATATGTCATTCTTTTGAACATGAATGGAAAACCGATTAGTCGTGACTGGAATAATCCTTGTTCCCACGAGATGAATGGCATTCCTTTTGTAAAGGAAGCATTCCTTATTTCATCAAGGTTTGCTAATAGGCTTAGAAAAATTTCTCTTGTCTCAAATGAGATTGCACCAAAGTCTCTTTCTCAGGCAAGGGATATGTGGCGAAATTGCTCAATCTCAGAATTCCCTATTTGACGTGCATGCTAATACTGTTATCGCTTCTTGAAGAATGGTAGAAACTTTTCTTTCGTGCTAATTACATGTGGTTAATGAGAGCATTTATTTTGGGGGGGTCCGGAGAGGCAGTATTTGTCGTTCTTAGCCGTCCCATCATCTAATAATGTGTGCATGGGAATTCTCATTGAATATTTTGCAATGAATCAGTTTGGTTTCATTTAGTTCTAACGCATTTTCTCCGAAGAAAGTGCTTTGCTGGCAAATCTGTGAAAATAATGAGCTCCATGATAATGGTGGCAATTAACATTCATTCAAGAAGAACTGCCAACTGAAGATTAATAATAAAGAATACAAGACAATTACGACACGTGCAGCTAAACGATGCTGACCTCAAAACGTAGATTGCTTCAATTACTTTACAAAAGTATAAAACCTATCTGACAGTTGTCAAGTAAAGACGGCTAAATTAAGTTTTCGCTTTAAGGAAGCAAAAAATTTGAAAGTCGTGATAATTTTTAATGATAAGTATCCAGTAAGAATACTGTTCCTTATTGATAAACCACTCAGCTGGTGTTCTTAGAAATTAATATATCCGAAGTGAGCTTTTATTATTCAACTTCTACTTCTTTTAATCAGTAAATGAAATGTGTAAATGAAGCAGGTGAGTACAGCGAAGGTTGGAATTTAATCACATCATCATCATCATCATCATCAAATTCCTGTCATGTACACTCAGGAGTGTACAGGATATGATAGTACTGCATTAAAAACTTACATAACCACTAACTTTCTATTGCCAATTTTCCTCCAAATCAATCTGTTGCCTGTCAAGACTCAAACATTATCAGATCTTATATTTCTGTCTTCTAAGGCACTTTTACTGTATCAATCCACCTAGATCTTGGTCTTCCTCTGGATCTATTTTCTGCCAGAAAACACTTGTCTTGCTAATCTTTCCTCTCCCATTCTGCTTAAGTGACCATACTACCTGTGATTAGCTCTGCTAATGCATTCCTGGATGCTGACAATATTGAGTTCTTTCCTAATATCCTCATTTTTAATATGATATTGCCATTGATGCCATCTGTTCATGCCCCTAATCTTTCTCAGGACTCTCATATCTGTTGTCTCTAGTCTTTGGTCAAGTGTTTTACTTCTGACCCAGCTCTCAGATCCATAAGTTAAAACTGGTTTGAATTAGTGTTCCGACTAATTTCTCTCTTATTCCATATATTATCGAATATACTCATTCGATAATTCATATATTCGTCAAAAAATCATTTTCTAAAGTTATTTGAAAATACGTGTCAGATTTATATATTTTTAAATAACTGCTGACTTCGGTATTGCACTCCTTCGCAAATAGCACTGATATATTCAAGGTTGTCCACGTTGTGGACGCTGACAATCCTTTATTGCAAATACATTTTATTCAGGCTGATCCTTATATGTAAGGGTGAGCAGAGGAAAGAATTCATTTCAGTGGCCCATTCTTTGATGCTATGTAGATAAATTTTCTGCTTGAAAAAGGTCATTTTTTTGGACCGATAAAGATAATTTTGTTTTTAATCCAGCTACGATCAGAAGTTACTGCTTTTTCTGATCATTCTTATTCTTCCTCCAACACTGCTTAAATGCTGAAGAATTCTTATCTGTAGGTCTGTTGTAAATTGTTCTTAAGATAAATCTACCGATAGGTATAATCTCTATGTGTGTGTGCGTATGTAGAAAGAGGGAGAAAGATTCATGTCATATAAAAATAGCAAACGTTAAGTTTCTTACCTGTCTATGCTGATGGCCACAAGATTAAAGATGGATGCAGTACTGCAAGTAACATCCACAGCGATATAGAAGTCACAGAGTGTGTCACTTAACTCCCAGTCCACATTAATCTAAAGATGAACGAAATCTACATTAGACAATTCTTTAATTTTGGTATTTAAGTGTTTTAAAACTACATCATTTTCTTATGTAGTAGTTGATGAATACAAAATGCAAAATACACTTAATGGAATGCGATAGAGTTTTCTTTAAGGTATCTTTAAACAAAATGCTTTTAGGTTTTAGCTTTGCAGTTTTGTTAACTTATTTTGTCTCTAATTCAAAATGCTTTACAACATAAAGACATAAAAGACATTCGCAGCGGTTGGTTCATTATATTGATCAATGATCTTAAGCAGAGATTTTTCCACTTTTTATTATCTAAAAGTGATATTGACAATCTTAATTAGAATTTTTAAAATATTATGACTCACTTGAAGAGAGAGAAGTTATGCGAGACTTTTCCAATAGCCTTAGCAACAGTCATTTACAATTAAGTAAATAGCGTTGGCGATAGCAGAAGACAGAAATTCAGAAACCAAAGAGAAATTTACTCTTTTGGAAGATGTGTTACTCTAATTGAAATCTACAGTACTCGTTAGATAAGATAGATAATTAAATAATCTAATTAGACGATGCCAGAGCCCTCTAACGAGTTGCAATCAGTTAGAAACAGCTGTCGAGAAATTACAACATCGATAGGATAGTTACTCGTATTTGAATTACTGTTCAAAGTTAATGTTGAAATTCCAATTCAAATAATTTCAAGCCATACGTAGAACCGAACCTCCAAATATGTGCAGAAGTTATAACATAGAATAAAAGCCAAAAGGCTATTTTTGGCATTCGTATAGTGAAAGTATGTAAGTTCTTTTCACTTAAACCTTGTTATCTTCCAGGTCTACTTACTCACTGATGAGACCTCAAAAAAGGTTGAAACCGGTCTTGGTAGTGACCTCTCCTCATAATGCAATTACAGTATTATATCCCCTCGGAGCTGTGTTTTTACATTATGAGAAAATATCAAGGATAGTGAGGGATCTTGCTCCACCTTTGATACGAGTTGCCTTGGTGTTGTACTACCAAGTACAACACCAACAGTAATACAAGTTACTTACACTTGGAATAGCCGATAGTTTTTCGGTATGAAACTCATAGATCTTAGTCCTAGTTCTTAGAGTTTCGCTTACTGGCAGATAAACATCAAAGGATTTGTATCCCCTTCATTATTATGTGCAGAAGTTGTTATTGCATTCGTAATAATTCCAAGTTTTTAAGTTTATTCTGTTTCGGTCATTTTAATTTCAGGTGCTTGTTAATATATTGTATAACCAATGATATACCTGGGGCAGAATCGATTACTATAGGAAGGGCTCACCGATTGATACCTCTACCATCCTCCCTCGAAAACTGGCAGTTACACAGGAAGTTTGCCGAATCAGCTGTTGCCAGCAATCGGATGTCACACGTGTTAGGATAGCAAGTGGAACAGCTGTCCGTCAACGAATGTATGAATTCAGTGACAGTACTGGGATTATGCAAAATTCATGCCGCTGATTTATTATATACCATGAACGTTGGAAAATCATGGAGAAAGGGCTTGTTTCTTTTATAATATGTGTAGAAATGCTAATGTGATTTATGTCACCCTTAAAACAATTTGGAAAAGATAAGCTACAGCTACCTTATTATTATTATTATTATTATTATTATTATTATTATTATTATTATTATTATTATTATTATTATTATTATTATTATTATTATTATTATTATTTGATTCTATAGAGAAACCTGTGGAGAATTCATGACTAAGTTTAACACACGTGAACCACAGTAGTAGGTTTTTTATTACGTAAATATTTCGTCCTAGGTATCTTAGGACATCATCAGTACAGTAACGGCAATACTAAGAATGACAAAAGAAAGGGCGCGTACGTACAAAGGAATCCAAATTGCATGCAGTGGCGCGTTGAGGCCTGAACGTAAATTAAATTAAATCGAACTAAATTACTTAAATTAAATTAAAATTAATTACAGTTAAGTTATTATTTTACACAATTTTGTATGACAATTTCCCATACTTTAGGGATGGCAAGAACATCATTATGGTTTAGATTTGGTCTGTGCAGTAGGGATTCAAGCACTTTCTTTATATAAACGTTCATATTTATATGAAGATCTGTGTAGAAGTTTCGTCTTTTTCCAATGGATCTTGTGGTTTGGGTTTTCAACTCCGTGTTGAGCAAGGCCTGATTTATGCGGTTTGATGAGGCGGATATGGTCTTGATGTTCCGAAATGCGTTTAAAAACTGATCTGCCTGTCTGTCCAAAATAAGAGAGTTTACAGGAGTATGGAACCTCGTATACACCAGGTAGTAGCATAGGAGAAAGTTTGTCTTTAGGCGAGGGTAACAAGTTTTGGATCTGGTTGATGGGTTTGTTCGGAATGACTCCAGACAACATGATTCTTGTCTACGTTGAAGTGCGGAGAAATTGCTGTTGATGTTTTGAGATTGTAACCATTTAGAGTGGCTGTGTTTTCGATTATTTCCAATTCTTATTTTAGAGAATCCTCGGAGGAGCATAACCTGTGTGCTCTGGTTTTATTTGATGATGAGCTAAAGTATTGTGAATGTAGCGGTCTGAAAATGTAGGTTTGCGATAGACAGAGGTGGAGATGGAACCATCTTCTTTTCTTTAGATGCGTAAATCCAGAAAGGGGATTCCTTGTGGGGATTCTCTTTCTAATGTAAATCTGATGCGTGGATGAAGAAGGTTGATTTTTTTCTAAACACAGAAGTAGTTCTTGTTCGGAATGACTCCAGACTGCGAAGATATCATCGACATATCGAAGCCAGACTTTTTTTTTGGGGTTTGAATGCGAGGATTTTTTCTTCTAGATGTTCTATAAACAGATCTGCCAGATTGGGTGACAAGGGAGATCCCAAGGTCTATAGTTTCTTTATGGGGAGATATTGGTGAAGAGAGAGACGATGTCGAAACTAATTAGCATGTATGTTGTCAGCAGTTGAATGGCTTTTATTTTGGTGTGAAAATCTGTGGAGTTTTTTATTGAAGAGGTTGAATGGCCTATGTGGGGACGGAGCAGGTTCGATAAAGATGTTGATAACTTGTAGGTTGAAGGCTAATTGAATCAACGACAGGTCTGAGTGGCACGTTGTTTTTGTGAAGTTTGGGTAAACCGTATATTCTCGAAGGTCTAGCATGGTATGTTTTGAGTTTTTTTGAAGTTTCTTCATCTAACGACGGTGTTTCATTGAGTAGCTTGTTCAGTTTCTTCAGCTGTCTTTTTGTGGGATCATAGTCCAGTTTTGCATAAGTATTTCGGTCTCGGAGTAGTTCGGTTCTTGATACTGTTTCATTTTTCGGTCATATGAAACAGTATCAAGAACCACTGTAGTATTTCCTTTGTCGGCTCTGGTGATGATTATGTTTTTATAATTTTTAAGGAGGTAAGAGCTTTCAAATTGCGCGCCACTGGACGCAATTTGGATTCCTTCATACGTACGCGCTCTTTCTTTTTCATTCCTAGTATTGGCCTACTGTACTGATGATGTCCTAAGATACCTAGGACGAAATATTTACCTAATAAAAAACCTACTACTGTGGTTGACGTGTGTTAAACTTAGTTTATTATTATTATTATTATTATTATTATTATTATTATTATTATTATTATTATTATTAGCTTAATTAGCTTCCTGACTTATTCTAAACCTACAGTTGTTAATTTATGGAAGCAACGCCATGAAGTTAACCACTAACTCCAGCTAACCACTACATGATTGGTTGATTATTTTATGGGGGACAGTGGTCTTGAAGTTGTTCTCTGGTGGTGTCCCTTTATCAACACCTTTATATTTCGGTCCATATTTACAGTCTCACAGTAATCCAGGTTCCCGACAACTTTGCTTCTTCGCATATACGACTTCTATATTTTAGCTCCTAATTTAGGTCATTAGCCCAGGCTCTCGGTGCAGATCTATACTTTTTCTACTTTTCTAACTACTCCAAGCCAACACTGTGCATTCTATCCAGCCGCAGCGAGCCCATTCTTGTCTGACCTCACTGTAGGTTATCAGCATGGTTTGTCCGTTTCCTTGATGAAAACAAAGTCCTGGATAGAGAGAGAAAAACACTCCTCCTCCTCTATATAAAACCGGCTAAGTTATTTTCAGTGAAAGATATTTCTTTTATTCCGAATAAAAAAATGGAATGTTCATCATATTATCACGAGAATCGAATCCCTGTCTTTTCGAAGGGCTGCATATCTAAGTATCGATTGAATTAGTTATAGAGATGTCAAAGTACTTGCGTTGGAATAAGTTTTCTCCGAAAATACATGCATTGATATTACTGCTGATCCAAACAGAAAATTTTTCGTGCTCTCTATCCTATTAAAACTAGGGACTTCACCATATATGAGAGACCATCTTTGACTGTCTGAGGGAAGGACACGATTTATGCAACTTTCCATGATTTTGTGGGACTATGAGTGTATTCCGATCTCAGTCTAAATGTTGCAAAATAGCTTCAAATAAATCGTGTATGTACTTGAGCCAATGGGAAGGGAAAGTTACTGGTAGTGCGCAAGTGTGATCACGAGTCATGACAGTAACCAAGTCAATTACAAGAATCATTATGAGATCATTACATTATTATCAATCATTATCATCATTACAAGAATTAAAAGTTACTTGCTACTTTCGATCTGCAACTTATATTCGACAGGGTTAATAAATAGGACAAAGTTCCTTGCTTAATTTGAAGTGCTATATTCAATTAACGAAAGAATCAGCGCACTGTGAAAATATAGAATACGTTTTTGTATTCTTTCTGGCCCATTCTTCTTCGGCTCTAGAAATTCCATCGTCCAACTGATTTCGACGACCAAATTTGGAATGTGATTGATTCTTATGCCTGCGTCAGTTATGAGAGTCTCCGCACAGCTGAACAAAATGAAGAAATGGGATTGATTGTATGCAGTAAAGAGAAAGTAAAAGGATGGCGACACTACCACAATTCTCATCATTCAACTGATTTCGACAATTTATTCCTCCACTGTGTTACTTTATGTAAAAGATATCTCTTTGCAAAAAAAAAAAAAAAAAAAAAAAAAAACGTACATTTAAAATAATGAGTTAAGTAAGAAGTAAACTGGCTGCAATATTTCGAAGAGTACTTGAGAAACATCATTTTTTAATGGTTTAAGATGTAAATGTTAGTCAAGTAGCCACGACTTTTAAATGGCAGAGAATAGCAATATCGCCGATATTATATTTTTTCGTTAATTCCTAATAAAGACCGCCCTAATTTTTCAGTTCTGGCTTTGCATGATTCCTAAAATTAAACACAATATACTGCTTCATGAAGAGGACACTTTTCGACGCATAAACATTGCATCACATTAATAATCTGGGTCACAAATACGGACACCTTTGATCCCTTGGACAGACGTACAGATGGCACAGTGGGTCAAATTCTTAGCGCTCCAGTAGTTTTTAACCATCCAGAAGGCGAGGTACGGTGTACACTGAGATAAAACAGTACCCAGTAATCAGTGGTTGTGATTGGTTATTGTGTCAACCAATCCAATTGAAAGTTGTCATTTGTCATGAGTTGTGTTTTGTGTTCTGAGTTTCATGTTTTTTTGCATGCATGAAGTGAATTGACATGTTTAGGACACCGATGTAGACAAGTTTTAATATATAATTTTATATAAATAATTTATAACTTTTTAGCACGTATTTATAATTGGAAACAGTGTTGACGATCTACTGAATGTCCCGTTTTCTTCCAGAGATTTCGTGGATTGTATGATTATAGAAGAGGTTGGAACTTTTGTATAAATAAGAAAAACGAGTTATTTTAGTCTTTCTTTGGATCAATCCGGAAAAATAAAAAATTTCCCAAGTGATTACTTTTTTCGGATTTCTATAAGTATTATATGGCTGTATTTAAAAACCGTATCAAAATTCTGATTATCCGCATCTCACTCTAGTATATACCAATGATAATCTAATCTCACCACGAGCGTAAACTCTGTACTACTCACATAAACGGCGAGCGTAAAGTATAGCTATTGTTCATTTGACCTTTATGCTTTCCATATTTAAAATTATATTAAATGATCGATTAAAGTATTCAAAGTTATTTCTCGATATATATATATATATATATATATATATTATTTCAGCGATAAGATACCTCGATTATGTCATGTTCACAACTCAGGAGTTCTGTAGTACGCTATGCTGGCTTCATTGAAAAAATTTATAAGAACGCTGTTGAGATGGCCTTAGGCGAAATGCCATTAAACTTAACTGATCGTTTCGTCTAGTCTAGCTCGTAGTGTTAATAGAGGAGCATTCTCTCCAGAATTGTACAAAAATAGTGACAACTCGCTAGACGCTTTGGATTATTTCTCAAATCAAGTTACTGCGAAACTAGAAATGGATTGTTCTTTACCAATTTGTTTATAGGGTACTACGTGATCCACATAAACGAATCTACGAGCTTTAGCTCACCATCACACAACCGAAAATGTTTGCTAGTTATCCATTTACAGTTCATAGTTCTTTCTATAAGTATATATCCCTAGAGTGGGATATTTCTGTGATTTTTTTCTATTGATTTTGGAACTTTATTTTCAACTGATCCACAAATCTTTCGAAAAAGAAGGTATAATGATAACTAAGAAACATTAAGTTAATGTTCAGAACACAATGTAACGTATTTATTATCCATAACGTACAAAAATAGTAATCTTTTGGAAAAGATTATATAACGTGATCTAGTTCCAAAAAAAAGAAGAAACCCCCCCCATCCAAACTCTGCTTTTCTCTTTTTTGCTCGAAATACTTCCTCATAGTTTTGCTCTGCTAAATGAATTGGTGAATAAATAAAATACACTTTAAAATGATTCATGCTTAAAATGAAGTAGTCCTTGTTTTGATAGGAAATGGTAAGTTAAAATTAAATCTTAAATATTCATTATGAATGAATTTTTGCCAATCCTAATAAAACAAGTTTTCCGTTAAACTAGAATTAGTTCAAACAGAAAATAGATTTCTAACTTGCATCTATATTTCCATATAGAAAAATTTTTTTCGAAATCATTGTAAGGTATAATACAATGTCCATGTGCTGCTAAGTACATGAAATACAACAACAACAACAACGTTACTGGCTTGCTGGGTGAAGCATAAAATGCTTTTTATTTTCCCCTTTATCTGTGTGGAGAAGCTTGATGGGGGAGGTTGTGAGACTTATGCTCGCACTTTGTGAATTGTGGAGTTAGCTCTGTTCTGCTGAAAGCAGGATTGCCTTGGGTCTTTGGTGTTTTTGATAGTCATGTTCACTATAACTGGAAGCTTGTCTGATTAGTGGATTGGGATGAGAATGTGCCTTGCTGAAGAACTTTTCCGCATGGTCATGAAGGAGAGAACGGATGTCAGGGGTTCCGGTTTCTCTGTGGATCTGCGTGTTTCTGACGAACCATGGGGCGTCTAAGATCATCCGCAGGCATTTGTTTTGTATCCTCTGTAGTTTCTGGATGTTAGATTTGGATGTGTGACTCCATGCCGGGGATGCATATGTGATTACAGGTCGAATTACCATCTTATATAATAACAGCTTGTTGCGTTTATCCAATTTGCTGTTGCGATTGATCAGGGGATAGAGTTGGGCTATGGTTCTGGATGTCTTTGTGCCTATGAGCTTGATATGGCTGTTGAAATTTAGCTTTTTGTCTAGCTGTACTCCAAGGTATTTGGCTTCTGCCTGCCATGGTATCTTTTTTCCGAGAAGTTCAATATCATCTTGGATGAAGGCTTTGCGTCTGGTGAAGAGTATAGCTGAGCTTTTGACGGGGTTTACTTGTATCCTCCAGTCGGAGAACCATTTCTCTAGCTTTGTGATAGTATCCTGGAGACGACTGATGGCCAGGTGTGGGCGGAGAGATCTTGTCATTATGGCTGTGTCGTCTGCATATAGGGCTGTGATGGTAGTCCTCAGGTTCTGTGGAATGTCAGCCACGTAGATTGTGAAAAGTAAAGGAGCCAAAAGAGATCCCTGAGGTACTCCTGCCAGGATTTTGCGCCTAGTTGAGATGGTGCCATTTATTTTTATCTGCATGGATCTGTCAGTGAGGTATGATTTTATTAGACGGGTAAGGTTTGTTGGTATGTTGGCCTGAATGAGTTTATAGAGTAATCCTTGATGCCATACCTTATCAAAGGCCTTGGCAATATCCAGAAAAACTGCAGCTGTGTGAAGGTTCCAGTTGTATCCTTGAGTGATATGCTCCACTATTCTGTGTATTTGTTGCACTGTGCTGTGCATACGGCGGAAGCGGAATTGTTCGTTTGGGATTATTCCTAATTGGTCTGATTTTTCTTGTAGTCTTGAAAGGATAATTTTTTCAGCAATCTTTCCCAGGTTGGAGAGCAGGCTTATTGGACGGTAGCTTTGCGGGAGTTGCGGATTGTTTCCTGGCTTTTTTATTGGTATGATGTCTGCTGTTTTCCATGCAGAGGGGAAGTGTTGTATCCTCAATACTGCATTGGTTATGTTAACCAGGTGCATAATAGCCTTTCTAGGAAGTAATTTGATGATTCTGTTAGTAATTCCATCTGGCCCTGGAGCTTTTTTGTTGTTTAGATGTTTTATGATGTTGGTTATTTCAACTGGAGTAGTGGGGGTGATGCTGGCTGGTTTGTCTTCGGACTGATTTAAGGTACGCTTGACCTGCTGGTGGACTTTATATATGTGGGTGATGTTTATATTATCATATGACGGGCTGCATTGTTTTTCTAGGTTTTCTGCTATTGCTTCTGCTTTTTCTTTATCCGTGTGCGCCGTTCCATGAGCAGTTTGCATGGGCGGTAGGGGATTGTGTTTAGTGCGCAGAATCTTCAGAAATTTCCATATTGTGTGATCTTCTGGGTTGAGTGATGATAGTTTATTGTCCCAATCCTGGTTCCTGTGGATTTGAAGTGCTTTTCTGACTTGGTTGTTCAACTTGTTCAGAGTTTTCTTGTCCTGTGGGGCTCTTGTGTTGTGATATCTTTTCCTGGCTTTGTTTTTTGTTCTGATGAGGTCCATTATGTTTTCTGGGAGCCGACCGGATGGGTGGTTGGTTGCGGTTTTGGTGACTGTTTCTAGTGCTTTTTTAATTTGGCTTGTTAAATTGCTTATTGCTTCATCTATGTCTTCTTCTTTGTGGATGATTAGTACAGGACCAATGTATTCTGGTAGGATTTTAGCTAGCCTATCCCACGATATGAAGGTGTGCTGGTGGGCTAGTTGATCTTGCGTGCCAAGTTTGATCAGTATTGGGTTGTGGTCGGATGATAGTTCATTGAGCGTCTCTAGTTTGTATTGATAACTGATGTTTCTAAGGATAGCTATGTCAAGTACATCTGATCTGCCATGAGGGCTGTAATGAGTGTGCTCAGTGGGTCCTGCTACCACAACTGAGTTAAGTGTTGAATAGTTGTGTAGTATGCGACCACTTCTGTTGTTGGTGGTGCTGAACCATGCTGTGTGTTTGGCGTTCAAGTCACCTACTATGATGGTGGGGTCTGTGGTGCCGAGGACTGCATCCAGGTCTGTTGTCAGTAGAGGATTGCTTGGTGAGTTGTAGGCAGCAAATATCTTGAGGCTTCCAGCATTTTTTGTGTGGACTTGTATTCCTGTGGTTTCCAGGTTTGTAGTCTGTGGGTTGGATATGGCATTGTGGTGGAGGTATGGTTTGATGTAGATGGCAGTGCCTCCCCCTCTGGAGCTGAGTCTATCCGTTCGGTATATTGTGTATCCTCTCACTTTTGGGTTGTTGGCAGGTTTTAGGTGGGTCTCGTTGATCAGCATTATGTCCGGATTGTGTCTTTGTGCGAATTCCTGTAGTTCTAATGTCTTGTTGGTGAGGCCATTGGCATTCCAGGCTGCAATTAGAAGCGAGTTAGGTTTTACTTTTGTTTTATTCATAGTTGAGTGCTGTGAGTATGGAATGGGTTCCTTGCAGGAATCTCTTTGTGGAGGATGGAGTTGGGTTTGTTCTGCTGAATTCCTGGAGCATAGTGGCTAGCGAAGAAGTCAGTATTGCTGTGATGTTGGAGCCTATTTGATTGCTTTGTATTGTGTCTTTTGGGCGAGCTGCTTCAGCATAGGTCTTGGTGGAAGGTTGAGCCCTTTCCTGACTTTTATGGCTTGGGTTTTGATGGTTTGATGACTGTGCAGCAGAGATGCTTTGATTGGTGGTCCAGATAGGGGGAGGTTGGACGGGTCTTGTAGTTCCGTGATTTCTGGGATGTTGGCTGCATCCTTTATAGTTTGCTGGGTGGGGACCTCCACAGTTGGCACATTTGGCTGGTGTGGTTCTTGCTTTTGTGCATGTAATGGTTTGATGCTTCTCGCCACACTTCAGGCATCTGAACTCGGCTTTACAGAGTCTTTGGGCATGGCCAAACTTTTGGCAACGATGGCATTGCCCTGCTGATGCCCTTTTCCTGAGTGGCTCTGTTGATATTTTAAGTCCACAGACTGCAGTTATGTCATAAATTTGTCTTTGAGTGTTCTGTATCTCAACCAGTACTAATGGCATCGGTTGTTTATCGGATCTGTACATCCGGCTGACTTTGATAGGTGATAGGCCCTGCTGGGTAAGGTCAGCCGCGATCTCCTCGGAGGTAATGCCTTCTGTGACACCTCGCAGTACAACCTTTAGATTTCTTTCGCTGCTTAGTGCGAAGGTGTGGTACTGTAGTTTGTTGTTATCCATCATTTTTGTTATTCCTCTGTAGTCTGTGACTGTTGTTGGTTGAATTTTTACACCTTCGTTGGTGTTTTTGGCCCAGGAGTATCCAATTTGATGTTCTCTTAGGTTTCTTGCAACTGTGGTCCATTTTTCCTTTTCACGGAGAATTACCGGAGGGACCTTTTCCCTTTTTTCCGGGACTGTTTGTGAGGTAGTTTCGTTTTCCACATGATCTTCCTCGATTCGCCGTCTCTTGCCCGTCTGTTCACCTGTGAAGACCGTCTGACTGGGGCTCTCGGGCAGGGAGATGGATGTGTCATTGATCTCTTCCACTTCGCCGTCCATATCATCGGATTCTTCCGGTTGGGTGTACAGGTTTAGGAAACCTGGCCATTCAGTATCAAATTTTTTAAGCAGTAATTTAAACAATTTTAATGCTTGTTCTTTGTTTAGATGCTCTAGCAGATCAGTAATATTATCCATGTCTGCTTTATTTGTTGTTATATCTCGTAGGTAGTGATCGGAAAATTGCTTATGATCGCAATTAGAAATCCCGCAGGTCTTGAGACCTGCCAGCAGAAATTTTGTAGAGGATATTGCAGATGGAAAGGATTGCCAGCAATATCGAGCGATTAGCTAAATGTACAAATTAATATTTTAGAAAATGAAGAACGCTTACCTCTATATATATCATATATATCATATAATTCACCATCAAAAATACACAACACGAAACACTAACACGCGAGACGCCATCTTTCTCTCATATTTTTTCGAAGAGAGCTACATGAAATACGGTCTTGAACAGATTTTGAAATAAGAGCTATATGCTAAAAACAGAATGGTTTCAGAATTATTTGAACTTACCTTGTGATTACAAATTCAATAAAACAAAATAGTTTATGCAATTTAGTTCATTCTATATGATTCTAAAATTATGTATAATTTAATTTAGAAAAGTTTGTAACATTTCGGAGAAATATTAAAAAAACTTATTTTAACCGATACTCCATTTATGAGAGTTTATTATTGTATGCAATATTAACATAAGTGAAGTTCAGTTACGAGTTCGTTGAGTCGGGCAATATTACAACTCCTTTAAGATAAAGATTTATTTCGAAGCTAATCTTCGTGATCATAACAATTTTTTTTTCATTTTCAGAAGTTTCTACTCTATTATACAATTCTACTTGAAAATAGCCGGAATATTTCACTTAAATTACTTCTAAGTTAGAGAACTACACAATGTCTTCGATATCTTTCTTATTACTTGGAATATCTATAAGAAATTTTAATTTCATGCTACGCTGCTGAAGTTTTGCTCGCATAAAAGCACTAAAGAAAATCGGGATTAAAAAATGCAAACCTCTAGCTGCATGCCTGCTCATGTGAAAGAAATAATCACCAATCAGTACAGAACTATTGCAGTCAAGCGAATATGGCTGGGAGATGAAAGATGCGGAGCGTGAATAAAAATAGGGGAGGAGAGAGATTTTCGTGCACTTTTTTCCCTCTGACGATAATTATTATATTCGCCAGCATAAAACGAGCAGGTGAAAGATCAATTTATTCCTCTTCATGACAATGTATAATGATGTGAATCTTTATCACTTTCTAAGTTTGATAGTTAGCGATCTTTCTCTTCCCCCACGCTCTCTTTCTCTCTCTCTCTCTCTTTCTCTTGTTGTTATCAAAATGTAGGGACTGAAGACAGATTCTTTTCCTTCACTATTTGAGAAAAAATCTAGTCGAAAGTTATTTTATAAATCTAAATGTTTAATTCATTTTTCACTGTCTTTTTTAATACACTGAGTTTTGCCTTAATTAAGAGTTAAATGATTCATTCTGCCTTCATGCCTTAGACAAATTACTTAACTGTTTTGTTTGTTTGAAATAATTTATTAATTTCAAATAAATGAATAAAATAATTTTTCAAATGATTAGCATCAAGTTGTTATCCAAATCAATTTACTCTGTTATCCAAATAGTTATCACCAGTTTGGTGTTCTATTTATTCAAATAATTCAAAAATGAAGTTTTAAAAGTTACATTCCAAAGACTTGTTATTGAAGATAGTAAGAATTTCCCTTTTTCTTGTTCCATTCATTGATGTAAAAATCTCAATCTCAGCAATAAGTGGAATAATATTTATACTGTTCAGGAAAAACAGTGCTTTGCGCGTGTTTGTGCGTGCGCACGTCCCTAAATCTAGTGATGATATAAAAAAAGAACAATGGCTTGCCAAATTGAGGGATTCTTGCAAAAAAAAAAAAATTATATAATCTTAAAACAATCCCAAAAAAAAAAAACGGAAAGGTGCAGTCACTTTACCGTACACAAAAATATCACAGATTAAGCAGGTTTGGTGCTGAAACAGCATAACATCAAAGTAGTTTCGCACCCATGAAAAACCTTTTCTGTATACTAAGATTTACCTAGGCAACCCCATCAGCCTTTCAAGTTGCCGAGTGTTTATACAGTACATTTTTTGCTCATTTGGCATGTGCTATACGTCTGACCTTCTCTTCTACGTGAAAGAACATTTCAAGGACATCGAGAAAGAGAGAGAGAGAGAGAGAGACAGATCGTAAAAGTGTGTTCTGTCATACTGCAAATAACAGACATGAGGTAATCCGGGAGTTATCAAAAACGCCGTTTATTCAGTTTAAGATTCAGAGAAGAATCAGAGATGGACAGTGTCCAATTAAAATCCAGAGAAGACATCATCCTAAACTAGCTTTGATTCGCTCTTAAAAAAGACCTGAAATTCACAGAGCTTATGATGTACACTACGAAGTACAATCAACAATAACGAAGTACACAGCATCAACTATCATTCTTTTATACAGATTCTTTCCATCTCGGTTCATGTTTATACTTCTTGTTCCTAAAGTAATGCTCACAGCGAGTAAGAAACTAGTAGAATATAGAAAAAATAAATAAAACATTTATTTTATGTAGTTGTGCAGATTATTTTAATAGTAAGGAAGCACTTATGTCTGAAAAACTATATTTGTAGAGTTCTTATTAGCTTTAAAAGGCTTTGCTCTCGCAAATATGCCACCACACTTGCTTTCTGTTACATTTGTGACTCTGTAAAAGAACTTAATGATTTTTAGTCTTCTGAGTCTTTGATTTCCAGTATACATTAGAAGGGGTTTGCGTTGTCAAAAAAAAAAAAACAAATCTCTCTCTCTCTCTCTTGGTAATCTCCTCTCCACACTATTGACTTATTCGTGAAAGAGGTCCAATTGGGATTTCCAACGAAAAAAAGTCCCAGCCCTGCCAGCTAATTTTTTCCTTCACTGGGACTTGCTAAATCTATAGCATTTCCCTATGACATGTTGTAGAATTCTCTCTGTAATTACTTTCAAGCGTTCTTTTCCATAAAAAGGACGAATAATATAAGAACACAGTAAGGATTCCTCGCGTATCTGTGTAATGCAAAATGTCATATCGCGCAAATATAATCCCAAAGTTCAAGCAAGTTTAATTCGATTTGTGTCGTTTAATGGACTATTTGTAAAGAGTGAAATGTTTATAACACTACAATTACAAAAATAATTGCTTTTATGCGTAATATTGTATAAGCGATGATCTCTATTAATGAATTTCATAATGAACATTGGTTCATTCAACAGCTTTTTATCACTTGATTTTTTGTGTTATCACTTGACTATGTTTATTTCGTGATTATGGTACAACGGCGATGTACCATAATCACGAAATATGGTACAACGGCGATGCAGCCAAACTACATCCCAACAACAACGTGTTTATGTTAGTGGCCGATGGAAGGTTGCACAACAAACATAGCGATATACTGTACCTCACTGTGCAGATTATGTTGCAGTCTCTCGCAGGGTCTTTGTACAACAGTAGAAAATCCTACGGAATTCCTCTACGTATAAGTAAAAGCATCTCCGTGTATAGTGAACGCAATAATGATGATGATAACGCACATCTTAAGAGAACATAAACAGTAGCCTTTGACGGATCCAATTTCTACAATTTCTCTCGTATTTTACGATGCTGATAACAAGGCGAGATGGAAGTAGAAGTGTTACAATACAAGCTGGAAGTAGAAGTGTTTCCTACATATAATTCTCACTGATATCGGAGGAACAATATTTGGTTGCCACAACCGATTAGGTAAAATATTACATCCAAAGTTAGTTCGTAAATTATGAGAAAATCCAAAACCCGTTGATGACTATCGACTACTCAACTGAATCAGTTTCTCTTGTAAAATGAGCAAACCAGCCGTAGAGCGCACTCAATTATTAACCGTAACTAAATGTTTGGGAATACTGAGCATATTCTATTAGTATTTTCAATAAATCGATATACAGTATAATGGTATTGTTGTGTATATTAAAGGATCACATATTATTTTTCTTTCCCAGTTAAATTAACATTTAAATGTCGACTCGAATTTGGCTGTTTCAGATTTTAGTGGTGGCTATCAAAATGGGAAGACATTAAATGAGCATTCCATCAAAGAATGGAGATATCTTAATGAGGTTCCAAAGTCCCTAAACGAACATAACACTAATAAATATAATCTGTGCATCGTCGAAAAAGATTTCAGCAAAGTTTTTCATTAATTCTACTTCTGCTTGACAGTCGTGATCATTTAGGAAAAGCCATCATCGTCCTGAACAAATATTTCGTTCTGTATCGCAACTTAACGATGCTTATAAAAGATTTAGAGAGTGGGAAAAAAAGCGAAAATCAATCAGCAGATACAGACGATTGGACGATGCTCCACATTTGTCGCCTCCGCGGTCAGATTTCAAAACACTTAACTCTAAACTTGCTCTGATGGTGCAAATCTGGGGCACGTTACACATTTCGATCATTTATTTCGTATGACAGTAACGGCAAGATTTTTTTTCTTCACACATCGACAACGTTTACCAGAAAGTTAGCCCGAAAGATTCATCTTTTGGGAACAAATTTAGTTTGGTTTATTTTTATTACAAAAGCGTACCTTTTAGTTGAATGTTGGCAGTTAGTAATGACAGAGCTGTTAGGGATGGAGGATAATATAAAAATCAGATTCAATTATTAACAAGAATTCACAAAATGAAAACAAAAACAAATTAATATCAGAAGAACATTATTTGGTCTTATCTCAGATCTTAGAGGAATAAATGTTTTAATTTGCAATCTGGTCTGTAGCACCTTTTCTGTCCTATTTGAACTACTATCCTGCCCTAATTTACGCTCACGCGTAGACCTACACATTTGCCGTGTAGGCATTCGTAACAGAAATCCTACGGAATAGGTTGGTTACTTATTCCTGGAGGTGTCCCATGTCTGTAGATGAGTGTGTTCACGATGCCGACTTTACTGCTAACACAGTAAAAACGTTACTATATATAAAACAGATAAAAATATATTAAAAAGAAGTATAAAAGACCAGATTCACCTAAAAGCCTCTTAACTATAGTAGGGATCCTGTCCAACACACAAAAGTTGGCTTAGCAATTACTTTAGGGCACTTTAAACAGATTCGAAATTTCGCACTCTGATGTTCATCGAACTATACACATGAATAAGTCCCTTTCAAAAAATAAGTTATTAGCTTAAATTAACTGATCATTAATTTAAAAAGGATAATAAACCTTCATTTCACAATCTAATTGATGGTTCCAACCTCCATTGAAATATACCTTTCCAAAAGATTTCAATCTTGAAACACTTAGAAATTCCACAAAAGTACAAGAACTGTTGATGATAGTACCATTTGGTTCAAAGGCTTCACTTCCAAATTTTCTAAACTGATGTCTTAGATTATAAAAGAATGAAAGTCGCAGTATGTTGTAAGTTGCTGCCACTTTCCTCCGTAAGACCATCGCCAAAAACAGCAATAAATAAAGTCTTCCGTTGATTCGATTACACCATGTTTAGCACCAATCAGTCACAATCATCGGAACTTCTGTAGCTCACTCGATGATAGCGAATGCCCTTTGGTTAAAGTCTAAATTCATCGTGTAGAATGCGATGAATTTTTATAAGGACTTTTCAACTGAAGGTGAGTTAGCCAAAGTCATGTGGAAATTCTAAGGTTTTTCTTCCTGAAACTCAGAACACACCGTTATTTCGGGAGAGGGATCCAGCAGAGGAATGGCAAAGCAGTTGCATTAAAAATGTCTTTAAACCCTCTTGGAGACTTACGGACTCAACTTGTCCTTGGATGAAATATATTCGGGTCACGGACGCCCGCTTTCCCTCCATACAACCTTCAAAATGATCGGTTGCCATTGTTTTTGTTTTTGTTCTTGCCATTGCCAGCATTTGGCACGGTCAATTAATTCGTTAAATGAATTTTTTATATCGGTATTTGGAATACTGTTGACGGTCGTGGTTACTGCCGCTTGAACGTTTTCAATGGTGTCGCATCGCTTTACTTTCATCGGCAAATGAAGTCGGGGGAAGAGAAAGAAGTCAAAGGGTGTTAAATCAGGTGAATACTGCTAGTGATCCAACACGCAAACTTGGTTTTTGCTCAAAAACTGTCTCACGATGTTCGAACGATGAGGTGGTGCATTATCGTGCAAAAGTGACCAGCTGCCTGTATCATGATATTCATGCTGTACGCGACGACGTCTCGCTATCAATCGCTTCAAAACTTCGACATAAAATTCACCATTGACCATTTGGCCAGGCGGAACGAATTCTTGGATAATGCCCTTGGAATCGTAGAAACAAATCAGCATTGTCTTTACTTTTGCGACTTTTTTTCAGATGCCCCTGTTCTGGTGGTCTCCACTCAGCACTCTGACGCTTTGTTTTGGGCTCATACTCAAAACACCACGTTTCTTCACCAGTAACGTTCGTTTCAAGGAAGTTGGAGTCTTTATGAGCAGTTTTAATGAGGTCCTTGCAGTGTTCAATTCGATACATTTTTTGGTCGTCGGTCAACGTGTGGGAAACAAATCGCAAATTCAATTTACAAAGGCCCAAACTCTCGGTCAAAATGTTGTGCACAGTTGATTTTGGAATCCCTAATTCATCTTCAATCAATTTCACGGACGATTTCTGGTTTTCTTTGATGAAATCACTCACTTTTTGGATGTTAACTTCGTTCAGTCCAGTTTTTGGACTGAACGAAGTTGATCCGAATCACCGGCTAACTCACCCGGCTTTTCGTCGTCCTCAAGCGTCTCACGACCACTTTGAAACAGCTTAAACCACTCGTGATCTTGAGTACGGGATAAGCATTCATCACCGAATGCTTTTTGAAGCATTTGATGCGTTTCAGTAAAACTTTTACTAAGTTTAACACAAAAGTCAATCGCAGCTCTCTGTTTGGAACTCATTTTCCGACCATTCGTCAAAACACACTGTCACTCTTGGCACTATAACTCGGCTTCTAATGAAACAAATATCATAAACAGTTGACACAACACTAAGGAAGGTTGCCGCTTTCGACAAAAAAAAAGATACAACAAATGGCGCCACTAGGTTCTTCTATTTTCGAAAAGTTCGGTTTTTTTTTTTTTGCACAGAGGGTGTAAAAGTCGATTTAACATATAAATCAAATCTTATTTCTAATTATTTATGAAATATGAAAATATAAACAACAAAGAAATTTTACGTATCTACTAAACAGTTTTGAATAAATGTTAATGTTTCTTGCTATAGCAGACTATGAAATACACTGCTCAAAACAATTAAGGGATATTTTATTTTCTGTCGGATAATTATAAATTTCTGCAAATAATTATAATTATTGGGTACTTTAGACATGAATAAATATTTCGTACTTATGGATAGGGTGTAATTGATGAGATGGTGTTTAAATAATCGATATTTATTACAAATTGTGTTACATTTGTAAATTATTTTTATAACTTTATAATTTACAAGAAAGCCGAAATATCCTCTAATTGTTTAACGCAGTATATTTTACATGATCATCTGCTTCTGTTACAGATTAGATAGCTTACAATCGCGCGAAGGAAATAACAACAAAGAACTACTAAACAACAAAATAATTTTGAAAAATGGGCATTTCTTCAGAATGCATATTATTAGGTTTTTTGTGTTACTCACAAATACGAATAGTTATGAATGTATAGTTCATTTAGTACCGTGGATGGATTAAAAGTTAGCTATTCCCTAGAACATTCATGTTCACAGTGAAATTATTCCAACCATTTGAATAATTTCAAGCCACTTCAGGCCCCCAATAAGGAAGCAGGTTTTGAATCTCACACTGGAAAATGAAATTCATCTATCACCTGAAAGACTCACAAAATATTCATGCCCACAGTGGGATTTGAACCACAACCTATTAGTCGACGATGATAAATACTGTCCCCTCGATCAACCAGACCGAAAGAAAAAAAAAAATTGCGCTCCTGTATCGGCCGAATTACCACCAATCTTTCGGTCAACAGTCGAACAGCTGTCGATATTAAAGTATTTATTTTATCTACTATAATTAACAATTTAATATCGATTTGTAATTTATTTGAATTTTGACTGTGCATTGCATTTATCTAAGCTATTAATAAAAGTTATAAAAAAGCCAACACTTCTAACGGCTGTTTCCCATACTGATAACGCAGTAGCGTATACTACATTATGAGACGTTTTACTGGAAGATGGCGCCACCTACTATACCTCTAAAACGTGATTCCTAATAAAGCACCGAAATCGTCATTGTTACTTAGTTCTATCTGAAATCTTTTTATATGATTCCACTTAATTGCATCCTTCTTGTAATTTAATCTTTTCCCTGTCACACATATATTTAGACGACAGAGCATTTGCGTGTAGCAAGATGTTTTAGTTGTGACTTAGCATATTTTAGGTCCAGTCACCAAGCAACGCTTTTTTGTGTTGTTGAATTTTTATTCCGACTACAAAGGCAGTTTTATTTTTATTGCGTCTGCCATTCCTAATGCTTTGTTGTCGCATTATTTTGTTTTATTCTTATTTTTCGTAGATGTTCCCGAACATTATTCCAAAAAACTGTGCTCTGAGCAAACATTTTATTCGGCTACTTTTCTTCGGAATTTCAACTGAAATATTATTTTTTTTTTTGTTCAAAACTTTTCGACAAACTATTGATTGACATTATTTTCTTTTCGAATACTTAAGAAGGAAATACTTATGATGCTACAACGGTTAATGCAAGTATATATTAATAATATTATACACACTTCTTATATTTGCTTTTACATTTGCTTGTGATTAATTAAGCAAGTTTCTAATCTTTAAGGATAATTGATATTCTCTTTTGATGCAAAATATTTATTACACATAATCATCTAAGGAAGAGTCTAGACGGCTTCGATTTTTTGATGCAAAAAAAAAGGAGATTAAGAATCTATTGTTCTTCTGAGCAGAGTTAATGTCTTTTAATTAGTGCAACACGTAAGGTAATCTGATTAGTTGTACTCTCGTATGATCTCTGTTTATTTGCATAATTTTTAAATTTAGAAATATTTAGCTATGAAATTATAATAGATTTTTAATATTCTTTAAGATATTTACCAAAAAAATTAATTATTGCTTTGTTCTTCCTTGAAATAATCATTAGAGTTTATCCACCAACTAATAGTCCACTTATATAGAATACAATTGTTCTAAATGTTAATCCTTGTTTTTAATGAATAAATCCAAAAAAAAAAGTCCTTTTTAGGACTTCCAGGGTAGCGAATGGCAAAATGGCAATATGCTGTAGCTAATGAAGTTTTAACTGAAGCTCGGCTATTGCCCGTTACCTAGCCATGACTGGAGCTTTTAGCTCGATAACACTCCATCCACACAGATTCTCTTCATTTAGATGACGGGATAAAGAGTCAAGGACTGTCCATCGCCCAGTTCTTTTAAGAACTTTAAGAACCTTGTTTTTAATGATTAGGAAGGAAGAGGTTAATCCACCGTGAGATGCGGTGATTAATACCCTTGGAGGGTAATGGATGGCAATGCTGTAGCCAAGAATGCTACCCTCTTGCCGTGATCAGAGCTTTATTGTTCAATATAACACTTTATCCCTACACTGTCCACTACAGATAACGGGGAAGATGAAAAGCATTCTCGCTTCGCCCCTTTAAGCCAGTCCTTATAAGGGCCTTGTTTTTAATCCAAAGCTTGAGGTAATTCAGCTTTGGAAGTTCGGCTTTATCCAACAATTACCATCCATTGGAGGGTAATGGATGGCAATGCTGTACCAATGAAGTTTAACTGAGGTTCGGCTGTTTCTGTTACCCCCTGAGCCCAGAGATTCGAGGGTTTTGAGTTCGCTCTCTTAAGGTTTTTGCCTTAAGGGAGCAATTTGAGTCTCCGGGGTAAGTGTTCTCAGGGACTGCCCGGTGAGGGGCTTTGTCGGTGAATGCTTTTCTTCTGAATCGGAATATGAGTGGTTCTGGACGGTGGTGGTGGGTGGAAGGCCATCACTGAGTGGAGCCAACGCTGAGATGGACGGTCTTTCGCCCACTATTGAGTGGTCTAGGTATCGTCCGAATTTTTAGAGACGGCTTTACCTTTAAATAAATATGGCGTTATCCAGTACCATTGGAGGGTAATGGATGGCAATGCTGTACTAATGAAGTTTAACTGAGGTTCGGCTGTTGCTGTTACCCCCTGGGGAGCAGAGATTCGAGAGTTTGAGTTCGCTCTCTTAAGATTTTTGCCTTAAGGGAGCAATTTGAGTCTTCGGGGAAAGTGTTCTCCGGCACTGCCCGCTGAGGGGCTTTGTCGGTGAATGCTTTTCTTCGGAATATCAGTGGTTCTGCTCGGTGGTAGCGTGTGGGTGGAAGGCCATCACTGAGTGGAGTCAACGCTGAGATGGGCGGTCTTTCGCCCACAATTGAGTGACCTAGGGATCGTCCGAATTTTTAGAGACGGCTTTACCTTTAAATATGGCGTTACGTTATACGTTATATAGTCATATTTGTTCAGGTCTTTGCGCAATGTAGTATGTAATATTATTTGTATTTATTTATTTTGAATATTATATTTATTCATTTTGAATATTATATAATTTATCCTATTTTCTAGAATACGACCACACAAAAATTATACTTTTCCAATGCATTTTCGAATAAACGTAAAATTTTGGGTAGATACAACAGCTTTCATGGAATACACATAAAAACACGATGAGGAAAGTAATCATTTTCCCGTTAATAAAAACACATAATACAGACACCGATAATAAAAGCAATCCATTAGAATCGCCAAAGGCAGCGTGTTTTTATAGCGTCAAGTCTTGCTTTATATTTTTCGGTGTACAATAAATAGTACTGAAGAAATAAGTTTATAAAAGTAACCAAAAAAAAAAAAAACCTTCAATCTCAAAAAGATTTTTTTTTCACTTCCATTTAGGTAACAAGATTTCTCAAAGCATTTTACTAGGAGACGATAACTAATTCCTCTTCGTTATCCCTAAAGGATGAGGTCAATTTAGAAATGAATTTAAGGCCTTCTGTTGAAGTTAAAAATAGTTCCTTTAGATGCTAATACTGTAATTGTAATAAATAGACCAGTACCATATTTTTTAAAGGAGCCTCCTAAGCTCAATTGGTATCGAGGATGCTATTTGACTGGCAAGACTTGGGTTTGAATCCTGGCAAGGATTTTATCCCGCATTTTACCCTTCAGAACACACGCAATTTACAGACAAAAAATACTAGTGGTGGTGGTGGTGGTGGTGGGCAATAGATGGCGTTGATGTAGATAATGATGGTAGTAGAGTTTCGGTGTAGTTGGTGGATGGTGGGTGAAGACGGAGAGTTGTAGGGTAGGTGTCCCCCCTCTATGAGTCTTAGGACTCCTTGGAGGTGTCACGAAATAACAATAACAATACTACTTTAGTGCACACACCCTTGATTTTTAACGATATTTGTGACATAATGATTAGAAATATATACACGTTAGCGCAAGAATAATGTTTAATTTGACAAATATTTCGGTCTGAATATTACAGACCATCTTCAGTGGCTACATAGGAATAGTTTTAAAAAACAAAGAGGAATACGAACAATTGATCATTCACACATAGAACGAGCCGCGTGATGTAATATCGCTAAGTATTAGAAGAGTAAATATTTTGTAAAAAACATAATTAAAGATATTAATTCAGAAATTCACATAATGATCTTAAATAGCATTCTATGTGTGAATGATCAATTGTTCGTATCCCACTTTATTTTTTAAAACTATTCCAATGTAGCCACTGAAGATGGTCTGTAATATTTGGCAAATTAAACATTATTCTTGTGCTAACGTGTATATATTTCTAATCACACCGTTGAGTATTTCATCAGATCTCCTATTTATCTCATTCTGAAATACTATTGCTGACTCATTACGTTAAAAAACGCATCAATGAGTTTTTATGTCTTTGTATTTTACAAGAAATTTGAACTATGTTAAAGACTCTCGTATATTAGTCGAAGTGTTCTAAACGAGTCAATAAAGACGACAGCATCCCTTTGCTATCGAATCGCCCACTCCAATCACTTACTATCAGCTTTTAAAAGATTACAAACTTATTAAAGATGATAGTATACGGTATTATCTTACTTTGGTTTCGATGATTGTAGATGCTGGCCCGATGACATTTCAATCCTGGAGGGTTGAAGTGGGTTGTTTTAAATTACAACGAAAGAATTGGGACTGGTTAATAAATTAATAATGCCGGTTAACTGCAGGTGCGGTCCTCTAGCTAGTTTGTTTTGTTTCGCAGGGTGAAAAACCAGCTTTTCAAAGGGGTGGGGGGGGGATTTCCCTACTCGTCTATTAACAACTAACTCACCTTCAGTTTTAAAAAACCCTATAAAGGGTTTTTTAAAACTGAAGGTGAGTTAGTTGTTAACATTATTTTTTTTGCGTACTAGACGGGATGCTAATCCAGGTCTTTAACGGGCTTTAAATGTGTATAAATGCTGACATCAATTGCGAGTATGAATGTTGCCTTATTTCGATGCATTGCAGGCTCGCCCTCCCCTTTTTCCGCGATGTAATGCGTCGAGATCTTTTCTAAAATAATTTTAATTTCGTGCTCTGTGTCCAGAGGCAGAATGAATCATCTTCTAGCAAACAGAGTAAGCTCGTTACTTGTAAGCCGAGTTTCAGAGTACATACACGAAAATGAAAGAACAAATCGATATCGCAAGGAAATGTTTCCGATGTAATATCACTTCGAGATTTGTTCAACGGACTTAAAATTATTTTAATGGAATAGCGAGTCGGAAGAATCTGAAAGAGGATTATCAGATCAAAGACACAAATTCTCTGCTGTAATGAAGTTAAACAAAGCAACAATCCGCAGGCATTAAAATAAAAATAAAAATAATAATAATGATAATGATTATAATAATAATAATAATAAATTGTATACTTAAAAGACTGCAATGAAAAGTTCAGAGTAATGAGAATATCGAAATAATATTTTGTGCCGCTTGTGTATTGTTCATAAAGGCCATTTATGCGATTATGAAAGCTTAACTGCGAGTGAGGTTTTAAATAACTAGCAGTTTACTGCGTGTTCTGCATTATTGAATAAAAAAGCAACCAATGCAGAAACGATCGCACAATAATAAAAGAGGAACTTTTGTAATAACATTCTTACACAGTGACGTCATTCATTATCACATCAATAGAATCTCGAGCTGTTTTTAAGCGCCTATTAGATTAATTTTTTCCATTTGTCCATTCATCTGTAAGGCAATTCATTCCAGTACCATGAATGACCGGATTTCATTGAAATTAGGTATTTGAAACCTTACGAGCATTATCCATTTTTGCTTAAATTGGACCATTTAGGAAGAAAAAAATTAAGAAAAAAAATAAATTTTTGTCTATAATTCTTATGATAAGAAAAAAAGCTCTAAAATATGTTAAGAATATTTAAGTATTTTTAATAATTCAATTACAAAACACCTTTTATGATTTATAATAATTTCTTTACTTATAAATAATTGCAAAAGGGAACAATATCGGGGTGAGGAGATGTGAAGAAAAGTCCTTTTTAGGACTTCCAGGGTAGCTGATGCCAATGCTGTAACCAATGAAGTTTTAACTAAGGCTCGGCTATTGCCGTTACCCAGCCATGACTAGAGCTTTTAGCTCAATAACATCTCATCCACACAGCTTCATTCAGATGACGGGATAAAGAGTCCAGGACTCGGTCCATCTCCCAGTTCTCTTAAGAACAATATCGGTATAGGAAAATATGACTACTCCGTTACTTTATCCTTGGTATCACCTCTGGGTCTGGCTCCCATTGAAGAGACCTCAATAAAGGTCGAAACCAGTCTCGGTAGTGACCTTCCCATAATGCATAGCGTTATACATGTCCGCAAGGAGATGTGCTTTGCATTATGGGATACTAAGCAAGTGATGTGAAGTCATACCACGAGTTACCACAGTCCTGAAAATACTTCAGGCGCAAACTTTGTTTGCTTACACTTGGATAAAGGATTTAAACCAAGTATATAATTTCATGGCATCTTTAATTTATAATATCTGTTTCTGTTCAGCGTAGTTAGTCCGTCTTTACTTTGTCAGGTGTTAAATGAGATTCCAAATCATCTCGTTCGTTATTACCATAATTTCGAATCGTTTTCTACTTTTTGATGAAATGGTCCTGCAATGCATATTATCAAGAAACGAAAATGTAAATCAAGAAACGAAAATTTATAAAATGCTTATAAATGAATCCTTTAGTTTAATTAATAAAGGTATTTTTCCCTAAGTCTGCACTTCAACTGTTTTATTTTAAAAGCAAAGATACGGTGTAAAAGAAGATGACTTATCTTTACAGTGGATTGTAATATTTAGCTGTTAGCTGTAGGGAGGGAACCGTTAGTGAAAGAAAAGGAAATGTTTCTCAGAAGAGAGAGATTTTGTGCATTTGTAGAGGAAAAAGTCAACGTGGAAATGATGTTAGTAACAGAGAATAGTTTTTAGATAGGAAGATGGTACCTCTACTTTTCTTTCTTTAACTGTCTAATCTCCTTCATGAAATATCTGTCTGTTATGGATTCTTGCTCTATAAATATATAAAATCTATCCTCTATTAAAAAAAACAAAAAACATCCGTTTTCTTGTACTTTCTTCCAGATGTAAAAACGTCAGGAAGAACTAGTTACCGAGCAGTTTTAATGATTTAAAATAAACCGAGGTTGATTTGAATCATTGATCTAATTTAGTTGGTTATTTGACTCATCGCGGCCCAAAATTTAAAATGTAAACATCCTGAAGTTATTTGAAAATTCTCAAACTCATTTGAGATTACAGTTTGGTTATCTCACTGAAAAATATTTCAATTATTTCCATTTGATTAATCGGATTACATTCAACTTAATAAGTAAATAAATCCAATCTATTAAGGTCTAGACTTGCTTTTTCGATCAACAATTTTTTCTACTTGAAATACGATTACATTCAAGCACTGTAATTAAATCCGAGTATAATAAAAAATTGTTTTGAAATAATGCGTAACTTGATCCATAACAAATAGATTTGTTGGCTGCTAATTCTTAAATTGATTACATACTTTTTGTCTTTCGTTATTCATTATTCTTGTCGTGTATTGTTAAAGTTGATTTTTTTTTGGACTGGTATCTGAAAAAAAAATCAAATTCGTTGATTCCACTGCATTTCATTTTTATTTCTATTTGTCCATTCGAGCTGCTCTTAAGTTGTATTTCTTGTCGCATGTGTTTATCTTATCAATATTATCATTAAACATATAATTAAAACGTCATATTTTTTCAATCACGCTCAATTCCTTTGAAAACATCGCAATGAAGTTTTATAAAAATAGAATTGAGGTTATAACACACGCTATACTATCTTTTAGCATTATGTGGATTTTTCATTAATCGAATTTTTGTTCTTATGTAATCGAAATCTACAATGTTTTTTCTGTAATTTCTATGAGTAAAGGAAAATGTAACGATATTCTTTCTCTCTCTACTCTTGAGATCCTTGAGATCTTACGTCTTTTTTTTTTTCTTTTTGAAAAAGTTGGGCGATGTTTTTACAGTTCAAAATCTATTGTCTGGAAACACCTCCAACATTGCTTTCAGAATAGAGTACGATTCATGATTGATTCTACAACTCGCTCAACATTTTTGGTTGACTGTCTGAATTCCCGATGTATAATTCCTTTTCTGTCGAACAAACAGATCAACAATGTCTAGAGTTTCTGACTTCGACGTTTTAGTCTCGTAGCGATGATGGATATTTTTCTATTGTCTGCTCTGTGACATATCCAACCTTTCATTCCGGGTAGGTAAAGATTCTGCTGAGCAAGCGCGATATTGCTCGTTTTTCTTTCTTTCTTTTTTTCTTTTTTTTTTATCAAGGATTAGCACGAACCTTCCTTGTCCAAATTCCCAGTAGAAATTAATTTTAGTTGTTTTAACTCGCTTTCATTTTAATATCAATACTTCTATCATTTAAAAATTAACGATCAAATGTATATCAAGGAACCTATTTCTTAGACACAGATGATAATGAAGATCCGATCTATTGAAAAATTCAGTAAACAAAAAACTGGATAAAGGGTGTGTAATGAGTAATATCAAGAAAGTGCACATGCTGAAGATGTTGAACAGAAAGGAAAAAGGGTAAAATGTCTGAAGAAAGCTTTCTGAAAAGGACCAAACCTGAAATTAGATAGAAAACTATAGATGTTTGAATGAGTTTGAAAGAGAAATCAGTAACTGTCATCGCTCTTAAATTTACTGAAAAATCTTTATGAAATAAATGCTCAAAATTTAAACAATTTTGCCTCACATTTTATTTTGTCTGTCTTTCTGTAAGTTACTGAGTGTAGTACCTGGTAGGCTGAGTGGAGGCACAGAAAACCTTATCACTTTCATATGAAAAAAGTATAAAGGCTCTTCGCTGCCTAAGCAAGTTCGAACGCAAGTCTTTCCAACTAAAAGGCATCGTCAATAAAGACTAAGCTTGAGGGCTATGAACTCAACTGTCTGTGCGATTAGGGATAGAGACCAGCTGCCCACCGATTTCCAAAATGTTCGGCTAAAAGAGTTCTGACTTCTTCCATTGAGAATTAAAAGGCTTTGCATGATGTTTATATATTTTAAAGATCATAGTTTTCACAAGTATGACTGTAAATTTGCAGAACCAGATGCTTTTTTTATGTTTTAGTGCGGCACGCTAGTATCGATCCTGAGTTTTACTGCAACATCCTCCTTCTGAAAGTTTTAGCTGATAATATGAAACTGGATCCCGCTAGTAGTAGAAAAAAGTGTTTACTTCTCGGTATGTGCATGGATATAATACCAATATATAAAGTCAAAAAGGATCTAGTTTGTAATTTAAGAATAATATATTGAAAATATTAAAGATTATGTTTTTATAGTGAAATAATGGAATCTTCAAAAAAATTTCGAACTTTACAAGAAAGTTTATGAGAATATATATAGTAGTTGCCTCGGTTCTCATAAACTCTCTGGTAAATTTTATTTTTTATTTGATTTTTTTGCTTCTTTGGCTATAAAAAGATGATGAATCTTTCATTATCATAATTATATATTATTTATATTATTTAATTTGAAAATATTCAATATATATTTATTTATAAATTATAAACTTCAGTTACAATGCACAATTTTAAAATCATGTGGTTTTATTAATTATGTGGTTACACAGATATAGTTAATTACGAGGCGACTAAAATGGGTATCCAGGGAGGGTAACGGATGGTAATGCTGTAGCCAATGAAGTTCTAACTGAGGCTTGGCTATTGCTGTTACCCTCCTGGCATGATCAGAGCTTTATATAGCTCAATAACACCCTATCCTTACACTATTCCTCTTCAGATAATGGGGAATATGAAAAGCATTCTTGCTTCGCCCATCTAGCCAGTCCTTTTAAGGATATAGTTAATTTCTGAATATATATATATATATATATATTATAATTTTGTTATAGTTTGAGATGGTTGTCTGTTCTACTCCCATAGTAACAATAAGTTCCTCACGTTTATCAAATAAACAAAGTTATTTAAAATAAATATATAATTTTAGTACCGTCTAGAAAGTTTCTGTTAAATTCAGCGCCTCGAACTATTTTAATTAAGCGAGCCTTATTGAAAATGTTTAAAAAATGCATTACAGACAAGGTACAAAATAAAAAGGTGCCCTTACCAATTCATAAAGAAAAATGCAATTGAATCGTTATTATCTCTTGACTTTTTAAAAATCTGAACCATACTCAGTCTCAAGATAGATAAATTCGCTGTAAACACTCTAAAGTATTCATAATCACAACGAAAAAAATAGTTTCGTACATAAAGGTTTAAATTAAGCATTCGTCCGTCAACCAAAATGCATTTAGTGAATTGGGGAAGGACGATAAAAACAAATCTCGATCACCTTCTTAACGGAGATTTTTATTTTCATAAAATAAATATCGCTAAGAGTCGGATATTTTTGTTAATCCCAGTGAACTGAACATAACTCTGTTAAAAGTAATACGCTAGAAAGTTGTCTTAAAGATATTTCCAAATGAACGGTTATTTTATATTCATTTATCCATTAATATAATTGACGGATAAAAACACTTAACTTTAAACTAAAGACTCGATCAAATAATTTTAATAGAAATTGTGCTTGAAAATAATTAAATTTATTTGGCTGTAAGAATTTTAAACAAGGTCCAAGAACGTTTGCTAAGTATTTAGCAAAAAAGAAATAAAAAAACGACTTACTTTTTGCCATTTAAGTTAATTACGACATTAATAATAAAAATGCAAATCCAAAGGATTGTATTTCATTTTTATTAAGTTTTCTTTGGATTTCATTGATCTGATAGCACTCTTTCCAAATCATTAATTATGTTTAGCGGTCAAAAAGAAACAGCTAACAGTGTCACTAATGCTAACACTTAAAAGAAAATTTAGTTGTTGTTTTTTTCTTTCAGAAAAGCTATCTATATACAGGTAACCCTCTTTTAACGCGGATGTCAGGTTCCATAGAAATGCCGCGTTATATAAAGCGCGTTATGCGAGACTCAGATCACATAGAAAAAGTAGGGGTAGGTCCCGAAATTCTTTTTTTTAAAGATTATATAAATAATGACATATTCAATAAAAAAATATATTTTATTTAATTCAGGTAATTCATGTAAGTTAAGAAAACATATAAAGTATGAAACAAATACATAGTATAAAATTATAAAAAAGTATAAATTGTACGTAAACTTCATTGCACATAATGCATAAACGTTTTAGGCAAAATAAAATAAAGTGCATATTTTAATCGTCATCATTGTCTTCAAAACTAATATTTCGTAGATGTTCTTTATTTACGGATGTCGTCATCACTTGAAATCTCTTGGACATCATTTGTATAATTCTCATTGCCTACTTCGGCTGGTTTAGTTATCAAGAAGTCAGTAAAAAGACCTTGCTTACCACCATGCTGCAATTTTTTATTAAGTTCATAATATGGAGCTAAACAAATATCCAATTGTCTTTTCCGGAGCGCTCCATTGAGGGATCATTATCCGTAAAATAACTTTCTTGCCAAATTCAATCCTTCTACTAATTTCTTTAAACTGAATTCTTTAACGGATTCATCGCAATCAGAATCTTCGCCAGAACTTTCCCCGCCATTTATTTCCACGTCATCTATTAATTGTACCAGTTCCTCCTCATTTAAATCTCTTTCCCCATCAATTAATTCACTAATTTCGTTTTCAACCATACCGAAAAAGCGCTCTAAGTGGCCATTACTATAAAAATATTTTTTACATAAAAAAAGCATTACATATTGTACGTAACTCACCAGAAAATAAAGTGTTCTGCTTGAGATTAACACACTTATGATTTTTAATGCGCTTTCCTGGCAGACAACGAAGACAATTTTCAACAATAACACTTTATACGGTAAACAACTGACGTACATGCGTGCTAACGGGCATTTCCCCTAATATAAATTCACTACTTAGAACTACGGTATATGCGTGATACGGGCAGACGGAAATTTAACGAAGGTAAAATTTGATTTTTAAGTCACGTGTTGAAAAATATATGAAAAGATAAAGAGTTACTACAGTTTGTCGTCTTATATCGAAACCGCGTTGTATAAGTACCGCGTTCAACAAGGGTTACTGCAATTTGTAGACCGCGTTATATCGAAACCGCGTTGTATAAGTACTGCGTTATACGAAGGTTACCTGTATGTATTGATTTTTTTTTCTAATATAAAAATTTTCAGGTCTCCAGCGATAGATAACAAGTTTCGTACCGAGCTGATGAGTTTTAATTTCCTTCATACTCCATACCGACACCCGATTGGTAAAAGAAGCATGCTATGTACACGATTATAGCAGTTTCGGTGAACTCTGTAGGTGCTGAATTTCGGTAATGTCTGGTTAATCAGATCCTCTTGTACTTCAAAGAACTTCCAGGACTGCTAGCAGGGATATTCCTGGAAATTCTTCTAAAAGAAGACGTTAAGCCATCAAGATTTAGCAGGTTAAAAATTTCATATCACTCCAATCTAAGGTTAGCTGCCATTAAGCTGCTTCTAGCACGTAATCCCAAATGTGATATGGAATAGTTTAATAATAATAATAATAATAATAATAATAATAATAATAATAATAATAATAATAATAATAATAATAAGCAGGATTAACAAGACTGGAAAACATTGATGATCTTGAATTGACCTCTGCGATTTTTGGCACAAGTATGGAGTCAACCATTGATACTTGAAGAGATATGCAGTTAGTTTCCGAAATATCTTGCAAATAAAAATAAAGTATCATCTGTAAGACTAATACAGCATGTTAGAACAAGCTCTAGGCCGTCATACCAGCTCTGTAGATAAACAAGTCGAAGCTCGTTTTCCCAATTACAGAGACTTATTGTGTCTTGTGCAGTTCGTTCCTCTTGGTGCCAACATATCAGCTTTCCCAATTTCAGTGTTAGTAAGTAACGTGCTGTCCTCAGGTTTTTACGGTGAGAAGGGATCCAATCAAACAAACTTTACGGGAAAATGATACCATATTATAGTGAAAAGTGCATGAGTCGAAGAAAAATTGTATGGATGAATGAAAAAGTTCCAACGAGGCAGAATAAGTTTAAGTTAATATTCTTATTCCAAAAAAAAAAAACAGATGCGCCATCTGCAACAAACGGTCACCTGAAATATGACAGTTTTTGTTCTAAGAGATAACAAGAAATGAAGTATGAAGATATTTACCTCAATTTTCCTTTTTTTTTTTTTTACGAAGACCCGGCTGCAACAAATTGTTAATACAGTCGAAATATGGGTGCTCTGTTAATTCCTAAAAGTATGAATTGGAAACCCAAGTCGTTTCTGCTACCAAAAAATTTCAAACGTGCTTCCACTTGGAAAGCGACATTGATGTTTTGAGATGGATTCATCGGACTTCTTCTGGAATAGCAGGAAGAACGTGGAGTCAGTAGAACAAATTATTTTGAATGCTTAGAGAAAAGATGAAACCTTGGCAGTAAACACGGAGTATTGCTATCAAACGGTGTGATTTTGCATTGCAACAATTATCGATTTCATATAAGTCGATGTGACCACTAAAACTATTCAAGAACTTAAATTTGGTTCTTTAAATGTAGCATTTAAAGAACCAAATTTATTACCAAATGCAAAATTCAAAACAGTTAAAAAGATTGTGAGCGGATTTGAAAAATTCTGAAAAGCAAACGAACTAGGAGGATGGTCTGAAAATTTCTCGGTCTAACCATGAAAAAACGAATTTATAATTACTGTACTTTTATTTTTAACATAATCTCCCTTGAGACTAATACATTTATTCCAGCGATGCTACAGCACCATTATCCCGCCCCTGTACTGGTTCTCAGTAAGATCTGCAGAATACCCCTCTACAGCTGCAATCACCTCTTGATTCGAAGAAAAACGCTGACCAGCGAGGAAGAGTTTTTTGGGAAGAGACAGAAGTCAGAGGGAGCCAAATCTGGGGAATATGGTGGATGTTCCAACAATTCATAGTGCAGATCTCTTAATTTTCCCATTGCCAAAGCTCTTTTGTGGGCAGGTGCATTGTCCTGATGAAAGATGATTTTTTCTTCTGCAAACCGGGTCTTTTCTCACGAATTTTTTCGTCTACTGTTACCGATTACTGTTTTACCCTTTTCAAGATAATTAATAAACAAAATCCTTTAGCATCCCAAAATGCCGATGCCATGACCTTTCCTGCAAATGGAACCGACTTTGTCTTCTTTGGCACTTAACAACCGGCTTCTGTCCACTGTTTTGACTGCTCTTTGGATTCCGCTGTGTAATGGTGAATCCAAGTCTCATCCATAATAATAAATCGACACATATAATCAGTTTTATTCTTGTTAAAACGCTCCAAGCACTGTTCAGAGATTTTCATGCGAGTGCGTTTTTGATCTGCTGTGTGCAAGTGCAGCACCCACCTTCCACAAAGCTTTTTCATTTGCAATTCTTCATTCAAAATATATCCTACACGTTCTTTTGAAATGCCTATAGTCTCAGCAATTTCACGCACTTTGACTCGCCAGTCATCCAGTACCATGTCGAAAACGAAGGAGAATAGAGCTCATAAACTTTTGTGAACTTCGAATTAATTTCTTTTGGCGTTAAAACTCTACAAAGAATTTTATAACCGCAAGATACAAAACAAACTACTTGATAGAATGACTTGCAATTTCACGTAGATGCTTATGATAGATGTACCAACTTAGAAAAAAAAATCTTTCCAGTAGTGTTGCTAGCTATGGTCGAGGCAGAGAACCTTCAAGACCACCCTTGTACGTTGAAAAATAATACTAAAGATTTGTACAATTTACCTCTCTAAATTTAATAAAAATAATTTGCCCTTTTTTTCATTTAAAGAATAGAATTAGCACAAGTTTTTCTTTCAGTCTTTTCTTGTTGGTCAAATTAATTCATTTTTCATTTTTTTTACCGAAATGAAATTATTTCTCTCTATGTATGTCATGAATATTCAAATTTTCCAACGAAAAATAAATACGTTTTTAAATTATTTTTAATGACAAAATATTTTGTCTTATACCAAGTGACTTTTTTTCCAGATTACTATTTTTTTTCGCTTTACAATAATGAGCAACAATAAATGGTTCTATACTAACCAAATATTATCTGTAAAAAGACTATCAAGAGTCAAAATGTTAATTGTTAAAACAGCCAAATGAAGCATTATACAAAATGTGGTAGTCCTTTGTTCCAATTTGTTTACTAGATAGATGAATGAACAAACAGAGAGAAAAAAAAAATAGATATTATTCTTTATATATGAATCTTATACAATTTTCAAAAACATCAAAAACTAAAAATCGCAAAAAACACACCCAAAAAAAGGAAACAAACAAAACAAAAAACTTCTACATCAGCTTCACTAATCCTGAGCCTTAATATAACATTAAATATATACATCTTCACTTGCATACCTCAAAATTCCGTGTTATTATGTGCACATCTCGTATGTGCTCAGTAGAATGCTCGTGATTACATAAGGTTCGTGTTATATTTCCCCAGTTATTAAAATCCTTCATTAAGCTATTATTTGACTTAGAAAACCATTTACAAACAAAGCAGTAAATTGCTTTGCTGGTTTCTCAATCTCGTGCATGTAACAATTTGAATTTTTAACGTTGAAATTTATAAGGAAGATATTCTCACTATCTAGTAATTAGACTGCCAAAAATCAACCTTCCAGAATATCTCTCATAATTCTGATAGTTTCTGTGATTATTTATCCCCGAAGGTTGATTTCATGCAGTCTAATTAACTGAACAGCGCGATTGTATTCCTAGACTCCCATGTTTGAAATTCAAACTGACTCCCCTAATCTCACTTTCTAAGATTACAAAAGGAGAGGACTTATCTAACTTGTGTTTGCTCATTACTGACAGCAAATAATTAACACAAACTGTTCACGGATCTGCCAGAATACCGGAAATCTCATCATTGTCCCAAGACCCTAAACCTCTTCTTAACCAACTCTCCGTCAAACTACACTTTACTGTTGATGTTTTCTACTTTTGGCATCCACAACCATAATCTTATCCGTGTTTCCTTTTCTACATACCTTCTTCCAATCCATCGTATATCCTTATATCGTTTACATTGCAAAGATGACGAGGGAGATGGTTTCACTTGCATCTATTCCTCTTTCATTTGATATTTCCAAGGCGTTAGTTCGAGCCTGAAACAAAGAATTTCTTACGTGCTACCATCTTATAGTTCCTCTGCTTTCCTTTTTGATTGCGTTTTCTCCCTAGTCATTAACTGCGTTTCATGGTATATGTTTTTATCTCATTATATTTTCTGCTAATTCCGGGTACCTACTATTCTGTGCTTTTATCCACACTCTTCCGTCTATAAATTAATGGCCTTCTCTCTTTAACCTCAAATCCTATCCGTAGTTTTGCTGATGATAGCACAAGTCTTCATTTTTATTTCGGAAACCATCTTGTGGTGATCAAATGACTCAACTTTCTAGAACCTATAATAATGCATGAAACACTGACCTCCTCGCTTTTCTCAAGTGGGGCGAAGATCGTGAATTTCAATGCTACCCAAACATAATCCTGTTTTATTTCCGACGAAAAATATCTTTTCATAATATTCTGATCTTCAGGTCAAGGTTAGTTTTCTCTTCTCGGGTTGACTTTGACATCTATCTTGGCAAGCATTTTACATCCATAGACTCATCAGCCTCTAAAAAGAGACTGAGGAGTCTCATCTTGGAACATCCTTCCTGTACTGTTTTCTTCCAATGTATACAACCTCCAGATCTTCAAGAAACTCGTCAGAACATTCGTTCATTCTCCCCTAATCACTTTCTTGCATAGGCAGTATAGTTATACGTTTTTTCAACTACTCATATGTGGGATTGAGATTTAAAAAATAAATAAAAAATATCACTTTCACTGAAATTATTATAATTACCGTAGCGTATGCGCACATATTATGCTGTGTATTGTAATACTAATAGATTTTTTATTGTTGTCGGTTCAATAACAAAACTCTGAAATCATCCTCAAGTGATAATATCCAAAAGCACCGGAAATTAGCAAACCAAAATCAGGTTTTGAAATTTATAGTTAATGTATTATAATTTTAAAGCACTAATTTTTTTCTAATAAGTATTACACAAATATATATTAATTTAACATAGTATTACATAATAAATAGTAAAAAAAAATTAAAAACGATTGTATACAAAAATAAATATTTCAACCTCAATCAAATTAATTGATTCAACTAACTCATCGTGCGAAGCAGGGTTAAAATAACAAAGCTATTAATAAGACAACTGTTTACAACTTAGTAGCTTGTAAATATTCGTGAAAAGGAAAATTTTAATTTCGTCATGCACAATCTAGCACGTAACTGGCAGAGAAATTATACGAAGCCGAGAGATGAGCCAAACCCGCATCCACTCTAGTGACAAGTGAGGAAGCTTTCTGCCGCAGACATCATTTCCAATTGTTCTCTTTCAAACTAGCTCGCTAGCGTAATGATTACAAACTCTAATATCTCTGTGTTCTTTATCTTCCATAATTAAACGTCAAATCTCCAAATGGAAGCCATTGTGGTTTGTGCGTACGTGTGGTTACAACTGATTTATCATCTTAACTCTGCCCTGCAGTTTCTCTTCTTCTTAATGGACTAAGAGCGCTCGTGTCTTGAAGAAAGAAAACCCCCATCAGACTTAAACGATTGTAAGATGTCTTCTAACAAACATTAATTAAAACAGAACTTGCTTTATAACACAGTGCATCCTAGACGACGAATACCTCCCTCTTTCTCCTTCCTTCTCTCTCTCTCTCTCTCTCTCTCTCTCTCTCTCTCTCTCTCTCTTATACGACATGTAATGTAATTAATTACTGTTTACTGTGTTGAACTACAGCGCCGAGAGCTGGCTGCACTCATTTGCAGGCTGCCTTTGGCGTTCTTTCAACGATGGCAGCAAGCTATAAAGTACTGAGGTGGGTTGGGAAAAAAAGGGGGATGAAATAACGAAAATGAACGAAAATAGCTTCGAAATACGACTTTCTTGATAATGAACGAATGTCTTCATCGACTTGTTGTTCTTAAAACATCAAAATAGCTCCGATATTTTCCTTTTCAAACTCGTAAATGGACTTTAAAAGTCACGATCCGATTGAAATCAATAACCACGACTTTTTGAAAGCTTCTTACGCACTTATAAATATTGAAATAACTTGAGTTTGCATTACTCCTGTTCACTCTGTGACTTTGATGCGCAGATTAATTATTTTCACCTTATGTCCTCACCACCTCTAGACATCGCGCGCCCACACAGCAAGTAAATATTAATTTTACTTACTGTGTGGGCTGATTTTTAACTGATGGTTCATCATTACAAATGAACTTTTATTAAAGTACTGCAATAAGATTGTTCTAAAGTATACGACAATAAATTCTGTTACGTTCAAGATGTTGCCATGACAACAGGTAGATAATGTTGGTTAAAAGAATTAATTTCAAAATGAAACGACATATTCAAGCCACTTCCATCTGCTTTTTCACTTTATTTTCGACTGGTCAGCCCTTATCCGTGACGTTCAACATTACCGGAGTAACTAATATGCTGTTAATGTCCAAAATATTAGGGACGTCCCTATACCTAGTGAAATACACCAATAACATGACATTAATAATGGCAAGAGGATGGAGCCAGCTATAAATAAGCAGTACAGTGCTTCCGGAAGTCTTTCAAATGATAATGAACAAAGTAGCTAACCTGCCCGACAGACTTCGAACAGGTGATGATGATGAGAGACAAGAGTAGGAAACCATTATCATACTAGGATGGCCACATGCATGGCCACTATCTAATCAAAAATATCCGGACACTCTTCCGTAATAGTGGATATCGCTATACACATCACAGCCATGACTCATATAGGTAGGAAAGGAAGTATACGGTCTTGCAGTCTTCATAGACAAACCTGAACAGTAAAATGTGCCGTACTGATGAGTTCAGTGACTTTCGACGTAGTACTAATCAGGAAGCCTCCTTTACAACAACTCAGTTTGGAAAATTACTGCTCCGATCAACTGTATATGATGCAGTTGATCGGAGCACAGTCGCGACCTGGTAGCCTGCATAAAATCACGAAGTTCTGAAGCTGGTAGCGCGAAATAAATCGTGTGTCTTCGGGTTGAAACCCTCGCTGCCGAGTTCTGAAATGCCTTTGCAAATAACGTTAGCACATAAACTGTTCCTCAGGATCTGAAGAACATGCACAGGTTTCCATGGCTGCACAGCCGCCCACAAACCGAACATCGGTAAGGACAGTGCCAAGGATACGAGAGTGGTGTAAAGCTCGCCATCATTGGACTCTGGAGTAGTGAAAATACGTTCTCTGGAATGATGAATCACGCTTCTACATTTGACTTTCCGATGAACAAGTCTGGGTTTGGAAGATGCAAGGAGAACGCTACCTTCCGAATGTTTTGTTCAAACTGCAACGTTTGACAGAGGAGACATCATTGTCTGGGTCTTCGGACTGCATCAACACACAATTCCCCCCATGCACAAAACAAGATCTCTGTAGGAATGTTTGTTGATATTGGTGTGGAAGAACTTGACTGATCTGCACAAAGCCCTGATCTCAACGCCATTGAACACCTGTGGGATGTATTGCAACTCCCACTGTGCGCCATGCCGAATCGGCATGGCGCGCAGTGGGAGTTGCAATACAGTCACCAATCTCACTAATGCTGTGAGATTGGTGACTCTCACCAATCGCACTACACCTACGGCAGTCACCAATCTCACTAATGCTGTTTCAGAAGAATCGAAAAATTATCGTAACAGCGTGTCAAAATCTAGTTGAGCTCACAAAAGACTGAAGGCTGTTATAGCAGCAAAGAGTGGACCAACTCCACATTAATATCTCTCACATTAGAGTAAGAGTTGGAATAAGCAGGCTTCCGAATAACTTCGATTAAATACTGAGAATACGTCTAAAGTACAAATACTAAGATATCAGAAATAATACATCAGAAATTCTGATGGAAAAAGGTAATCGATCCGAAAAGTAGATGAAATGTGGAGTTCAACAGTCGTGCCAATTGATCAATGATCATGCGGCATATGTACGAAGTATGGGGGGTAATGCATATGACTCCACCTCGAGTTGGGTGCAGTCCCTAACGAAATAAAACAGTAGATGGCTTTTGAGGAATCCGTACCGCTTCAACAAAATCGAACAAGTACGGTGTATTGTGTATTTCTTTATAGGCTGAATCCTGTTATTGACTGGTAATAACACGCCAAGTCATCCAGGAATGGTTATTGGAACATCATGATGACTTTTAACGAATATCCTCCTCCTCCCTCCTCATTCACAAAAATGTCCATTTTACCGAACATCTGTGAGATATGAGAGAACAAAATATTCCTGAAATAATAAATAATCTACACTGAATAGATCTGATGGGAACTACAGGAATTCATCGTGTCTACCTGGAATAGAACCACTTTGCAAACTTTCTAGAACCTGTGAACAGTCTGTTTGGGCATACTGAGACCGTTCTGTAGACTCAGAACAGTCGAACCCAACAACAGATGTATATTCATAATAAATTATCCTCTCATTGCCTCTCTACAGGGTGATCAAAATTAAAGTATCCCTGTTTAAGGCCCAGTAATCCAAATGCTGCGAAACTTTGCAAGAATACATTGTGCGTCATATTGAAGCGATAACTGATTTAAAAAACAATAGTTCCAAAATTCGTCACTAGGTGGCGCTGTGTGTGTACTGCATGTACAGGGTGTTCGGGATAAATTTGACATATTTATAATTAATTATATTTTTCCGTAAGTTACATGTATTAACACACACTTCTCTTCATTTAAAAGTTTGGACCCTTCTTCATTCATATACAAGATGTCAGAAAGGATGGATAGCTGGAACCCACCTGAATCATGGAAGAGAATAACTTGTATCATGATGATTCGTGCCCGCCATCAAAATAAGGATATTACGACTGCTGCCCAATGCTCCCTGAATACAGTAAAAACAATCAGGCATGAACTAGAGACTTGCAATGGTGACTACGAGGATGTAGCAAGAAGAAAGATCCCTAGCAGACGATCTGATTGCGTTCGTACAGCAGAATTCCTCGCAAATCTGCAGGAACAGGTGTTGAAGAACCCTGGCATTGGAATTCGGACTTTGTTCGTGGAGTTGCTAACTGTAGTCAAGCCCTGGATAACAAGGGTAGCCAATGGTAGGCCGTATGTATGGCAGCAGGATTCGGCCCCTTGCCACACCTCTGGGAAAAGTCAAAAATGGTTCTGAAAATTTCTACGACTTCACCAGTCCAAATGTTTGGCCTCCAAACTCCCCAGACCTTAACCCCATGGATTATTTTGTATGGGGCGCAGTTGAAAAAGACACCAATCGCACTTCCAGTAATACAAAAGCCCAGTTAATGGATAAAATTAAAACAGTTTTTGCGGCCCTTCCCAGGGAGACTGTAGCATCAGCTTGTTCGAGGTTCCGAAGCAGAATTCAAGCTGTGATCGATGCTAATGGTGGTTATTTTGAGTAAATCTTGTTGATAGTATTGTAATTAACTCTGCCTGTAATGTTTTTTTGTCAATTCATTAAATTTAATAGATACAAAGAAGATTTTCTTTTTCCTTACGAAACTGTCAAATTTATCCCGAACACCCTGTAGATATGGGGTAATTTTTCTGTGTGTGTAAGAAGAAAAAAAGCGACACAGGAATAAATAACAAGTTTTTCTTCACTTGCACTGTGCATTCAAAGGCTGTACTCTTCAATGTGCTGCGCTTCCCAGTCTGCCACAAACTACATCCTTTACACAGCGTGTTCGAAACGCAGTTGCTCGGAACTGATGTTGCACACATGCTGCGTTATGGTGTCTTTCAGCGCTGGCAAGTTATCAGTATCATCCGGATAAATCCTGCCTTTGCGAAATCCTCAGAGCCAGAAGTCACAGAGGGTCAAATCATGTGAACGAGGCAAATACGTAGTGGGAAACGCAAGGCCCATCACTCTGACTTCCGTGAAACGTTTTCGAAGAACTTCCTGATCGGATCGACCGATGTGTGTAGGGATCTCATCCTGCACGAAAATGAGTGATTCCATGCATACAGGCGTTGCTGTAACTGTGGCACAACAAAATTGTTTAGCATATCGCTATACTCCCTCGGCAGTAATAACTGAGCAAGTCACAGGATCAGGCCGACGATTGTCCTCAAAAAAATAGTCAGGTGATAAAAGAAGCTGCAAATCCACACCAGACAGTAACTTTAAGTGAGTGCAAAGGAATTTATTGGATTGCATGCGGGTTTTTGTGTAGCTCCCTAGCTGGAAACTGTGGGTATTGCCCGCTCGTTCAGGTGAAGGTGGGCCTCATATCCAGACAAAATCATTCACGGCCCACGCTGCGTCCAACTCCACTCGAGCAAGGAATGGGTGTCAGTCGACTTTCAAAGTACTGCGGGTGCAGCCCTGTTGCAGGTTTATTTTGAATGGGCAGAAATACAGAATCTTCCTTAGAATTTTCCAGACAGTTGTGTAATGCACATCCATGTGTCTTGATACAGCACGTTCACTGCAGGAACCAACGGTGTTGTCCACAATGGCAGTAGCAACTTCATTCACTTGTTTTAAATTGATTGGTTTCCGACGTCTGCCAGATCTAACTCCCAAGATCCCATTTCTCCAAAACTAATCATTCGTCGCAGAGCGCAGAGCACATAGAGATAGTGGATCTCGTTGACATTTGTTCAATCGACGAAATTCGCAGAGTGCAGCAACAACATTGCAACTGTTTAGCAGCTTCACGAACAAAGCTGGGAAGGGAAACATCCATTTTATTAAACCCTCCTGACACCTACCGAGTTGTGTTGTGTGATATGCAAATACCATGTTTACAACGCACCCTGGCAATGATTTTGGAACTATTTTTTTCCGAGATATCGCTTCCGCACGCACAATGTATTTCTGCGAAGTTTCGCACATTTGGATCACTGGATGGCGCTCCACAAAGCCTTAATTTTGACCACTCTCTACTTAAACGTAACATGTGAGGAGTGATTATGCTCCTTATATATTCGCAGAGTTTTTTTGACAGATGAAGCAACCTTTAAAAGCATTTTTCACTATGTCATAATTGCGCTAATGGATGAATAGGTATGAAGCTATGATTATGCAGATCCCAAAATACAGGGTGTCCCAAAATTCACGCAAGAAGTAATTTTGATAGAAAACACAGGTTTTTAATTAAAAATTGTAATTTTTTATTGATTCATAAAGTATACAGTATAGGGTTATGCATGGAATAGCATATCGGGTAAATGGCCTCCACGGCTTTGCTGACACATACGCACTCTTTTGTCGAAATTTTCCATGCATAAATGTGGCTGAATTTCGTTGATACAGCGCTCAATTTCCTCCTTCAAGGCGTGGGTGGTCGTGGGGTTGTTGGCATAAACCTTAGACTTCAAAAAACCCCAAAGAAAAAAGTCCAACGGCGTTAAGTCACATGATCGGCGGCCAATTCTGATCACCAAAACGGGAAATTACACGACCAGGAAATGACTCATGCAGTAATTGAATTGTTTCTCGGGCTGTATGGCATGTGGCACCGTCTTGATGAAACCACATGTCGTCCACATCCATATCTTGAAATTTAGGCACAAAAAAATGGATTATCATGTCGCGATAGCGAGCATCATTAACTGTTATTGCCTTACCAGCCGCATTTTCGAAGAAGAATGGACCGATGATGCCTCCAGCCTAAAATCCGCACCAAACAGTGACACGTTGTGGATGCATTTGTTTCTCAACAATCACTCGTGGATTTTCTGAATCCCAAATGTGACAATTTTGTCGATTAACGAAGCCATCAAGATGAAAATGAGCCTCATCGCTGAAGATGATTTTGTTCGAAAAATAAGCATCCACTTGTTGTTCCAAAATCCATTCAACAAACTCTCTTCGCTGTGTGTGGTCATTTTTAATAACCCTGAACTGTCAGCTGTCACGCTGTCTTTTTTTTTTCTCGTTGGCAACACTTTACCGCACAGATGGCGCTAAATTTAAATCTTGCGTGAATTTTGGGACACCCTGTATAACTCTTTCACCTCCAAATGTCATTCGGAGGTGAAATATGGCAGATAATGGATCATTGTGTTGAAGGAGATCACTGCAACACTCAGTAATTGTAGTCTTTATCTTCATAATCTATGATTAAGAATGGATTCTAACAAGTCATCTTTTTCGTAGAACTAATGGAGTTGGACGGTTTGACCTTGCTTGTTATTAATAAGTTAAAGTCTAAAAGTTTTAAAAGTCAATTGAGAATTATTGTCTATTAATACATTTTTGTAGTGTTCAGGCTGTGCAACTCTCTAAATTGCACGGCCCGGGATGGGATGTCATGCACGACAAAGAAAACATAAAATAGAGATAAGGTGATCTAAATCCGACATGTTCCGTGAAAAACAATCTAATTCTTCGAACGATGAAGAATAAAATACAAAAAATCATTCGATCGATGTACGGTTTGGTGCTTTCATTTCTTGTTTGATTCGTATTTCATTCAACGAGACAATTTTAATTTTGTCTGTTTTGAGAGAATTCTCCAATTAATTTAGAAGCGTCCATTTTTTTTATTTCCAATGTTTTTGCAGTTTTTAATCGTGTTTTGCCGACATCCTATCTTTTCTTTTAAATGTCATACGCTTTCTGCTTCCGTGCAATCACCTTAACATTTAAAAAGAATTTTTTTTTTACTTTCTTTGTACCTTGCTACTTAAGCAAAAGGATTTGGGCATTAGTAATTATAAAGAAATCGATGAATTCTAAGAAGTCATCATTGCCGTAAAACAACTGGAGTTGTACAATGTTACCTTGCTTGAAAAATATAAACTTCCCACCAGTGGCGGCTCGTGGCTTGAAATCGTGGGGTTGCTGCAACTTTCGAAATATACATACACACTGTAAGTACAGTATATGCCTGTTTGGAGAAAATATCAAAATTATGGTAAAAATGAAAAAAAATAAACATGAAAAAATATTGTTTACTATCGATAAAATTATACAGTTTGGTATAATTCAAACTTACATAAAAATAAAATCTATTATCTTTAAATATTGTCCAAATATTTAAAGAGACGGAGTAAACACGATAAGCATTACGAACACTCTACTACTGGCGCAAACTGCATATAAGCAACAGTGGAACTGCGCGACGGACAGTGCCACATTACGTTAATAGCTCGCATATCACTATGACGTGCATATGCTTGCAAGCGTAGCAATATGGCACTGTGGTAAACACAGTGCTGCTAGTGTCCTTCGCCCTCCTAAGTGCTACAAGATGGATTTTTATTAATTTTTATACAAAATAAGAGAATTGTATAGGATTGTTGATGATAAAATTAAATATTACAAGCAAATATAAATAAATTAATAAATATATTTATATATCGAGAAAATTTGGGGGAGCAGCAGTACCGCAGTGCCTATGCAAAGCCGCCCCTTGCTTTCTACACACAACGTATGATACAATATACAATATACAACGTATGAACTCACAATATATATATATATATATATATATATATTGGAGTTTAGGATGTAAAGGTGGCTGACATTCAGCAGACAGTCAGGAGAGGAAGAACAAAATGGAAGCTGGGGCTGATTCAATGTTAGCCTTCATACCCCTGATTTATAACAGTAAAATGTATAGTGCAAGATAAAAAATAAACTGTATAAATCACTGAGAATCTCCGTAGCTCAGTCGTTATAGTTCAGAAAGACCTGCGTTCGATTCCCGTCAGTGATGTTCTTCACATCTCTTTGGTCACTTTAGATGAAAGGTGAGTTAGCCAATCTCATACGGTGGTAGGGTTTTTGTTTTCACCCGGAAACTCGGGTTTTTCGTCCCCAAGAGAACAGGCAAACCTTCCCCGTGAATACACGCATCTGCAGACATAGGATACACCGGGAGGCATAGGGCCGACCACCTTATCCTCGAAACGGTTACATGAATAAGAAACCTCTACACTGTAAAAGGTAGAAGAGGAGGATTGAGAAAGAAAGAAAGAATAAATCACTGATAGGTACATATAATGGTAACTTGAAAGATAGCCGGCAACATTTCCTTAATAACCAATCCTCGTCCAACATGCATCTCACCTGTTCCGAGAAATGACGCGACACAAATAGGTGATAAAGTAATTCCAGTTTCGATGGTGAATTCTATTTTCCTTGGTGAGGAGATTTTTCTTCCGTACTTACAATTTGTGGTACTTTAGAACATTAATGAGGAAAATTATATATTTTTGGTGTTTCTTCATGGAGGGGGGGGGGGGACTGTAGTAGGACCACTTCCGAAAAAGTTGTTATTGGAATCCTGAGCACCTCAGGCAACTTCTGCTAAATGCGACGTGTTCGTGAGCCGTGACAGAAGAGATGTCCCACCATTTCGATTCCGTCATTTACAGTACATCACAATAGGATTCGCATCATTGGGCAGTACAGCGATTTCATAAATTTCACGGAGATTCAGCCTTAGCGATCCTTCAAGCCAAATCCCAGTGAAATGGGATTTGAAATGGGACTCTCCCCCCCCCTCCTAAATTGTTTCTGATGTTGGTGAAGAGCCCCTCTTCGTTCGTGTGCAGGTCCGTCTCAGAACCAAAGAAATCAAACAGCTTCCAATACAGTCGAAACAAATATACTGGAAAAAGAATGCTTCGTCGTACCCCGAAAGAAGGTAAGTTGATACACCTGGACCCGATCTGCTTAAAGCTTTTTAGTATATTACATGTAGAAAAGCATACCACTCTGGCTTCAGCTTCGCACCGGAATTATTTTGGCTCCAAAAGGACACGTAGTTGGCTACTCTTGTTATAGAGTATCATAAAATTATATATAGAAGACACGCACGCGCGCGCGCACACACACACACACACACACACAGTATTCACAATACAAACATCACTGACGCACGGGATCAAATTATTTGGATTACTTCTGAAATTATGGGAAACACGAGGTACATTGAGGTTTTCTCGGCGTATCCTCCCACGCAAGGAGGATTTGTCCCCACCCATATTAAAGTATTCGTATGTTACTAAACTGTTTGAACTATACGGAAAGCATGGCATCGTATAACAATTCAGGCATTCTAATTAAGTATTTTCTAAATCATTTCCTACTCTTCTTTTAGACCACTGATCACATGGACAAGCGTGATATAGTTAATTAGAATAACAATTGTTATACGATGTCAATGCTTTCCGTATAGTTCGAACAGTTTAGTAACATACGAATATTTTAATATGGGTGGGAACAAACCCTCCTTGCGTGGGAGGATACGCCGAGAAAACCTTAATGTACCTCGTGTTTCCCATAATTTCAGAAGTAATCCAAATAATTTGATCCCGTGGGTCTTTGATGTCTGTAATGTGAATTGTGTGTGTGTGTGTGTGTGTGTGTGTGTGTGTGTGTGTGTGTGTGTGTGTGTGTGTGTGTGTGTGTGTGTGTGTGTGTGTGTGTGTGTCTTCTATATATAATTTTATGATAGTATATAACAGGGGGGTAGCCAACTACGCGTCCTTTTGGAGCCAAAATAATTCTGGTAAGACTCAGAAAAGCCACAACCTTTGACCAATGCGATGGTACGAGAGTGAGTGAGTGCGAGCATGGCGAGGTTGTAACGAACTTGTAAGAAGTGCTTTGACTAATTAGACACCTAATTTTAAGGAGCTTGCTAAGAAAATGGATACAAGGAAGGCCTCTACTATTAAATAAGTAACTGAAATTATTGTGTTTCGCCTTTAGAATTATTCTAATTGTTCAAAGTAAACTTCATTTAATGTGTTTCGAATTAAATTATTTTATTGCAGTAATTTTTATGAATCCTGTTTTTCTCTGTATCTTCTCTCTTTATTTTTATTTTATTCCTCTTTTTTGTTGTCTTCTCTTTTCTTTTTGTTTATTTTTTCCTGGTAGATCGTGAAGAGCCACGTGACGCGTGGACGCGAGCCGCATGCGGCTCGGGAGCCACCCCTGCTATATAATTTTATATTATACTTAATTAGTTTTATACATACATAGTTTATATGGTATTTATTTATAGTTCTCTTTACAGTTTTATATAGTTTTATTTGTATTATTTATTTATAGTTTTATTATATTATATTATTTATTTAGTTAATTTGATTAAAACGAATGTGTATATTAAGATAACTTTCCTGCGATTTAATAAATATTAACTAAATTAATAATTAGAATTATTTATGTATGAAATTCTTAACATTCAGTAGAGTATTTTATATTAAAAACTTTTAATAAATTTCTTGAATCTTACAGTGAGGAAGCTCTTGAGAATTTTTCGTAATTTTTTTGGATCATTCAAAATGCTAAACATAATCGCATAGTGGACTTGATCGCCAAATATACTGTATATGTGAAATAGTATTTTATTCGATAGTTGTTTTATGGATGTAGTAAAGAGGTTAATCTCATAAATTCTGTGTAATAGCAAAACGTTTGTCATCATTTTGAGTGTGGTGATTTCTATGCTGTTGAGTCAGTTTTTTTTTTAATGACAGAAGAGGTGCATTGGGGATCTTTTGCTATTAAACTACAAATAAGGGCTTAATGAATAGTGCAATCTGCTAAGGAAAGTTGTCCGCCGAAGTCATAATAAATGTCATTTGAATGCATACGGCACACTCGATTGTTATAATTAAAATGAATGTTTGAAAATTTAGAATGTTTAAAACTTTATTAAAATATTTGAAATTTATTATCAATTTTCTAATGTGTTAATAACAAGGTTTCGGTTTTTAAGCTATATTTGTATTTTTAGAGGAAAAAAAATTGCAACAAGACTAATACAATTGCATATAAATAATGCAATGTTTATGTTTAACGTGTCAAGAAATATTTTGGTTGTTTGTGAGGTGAAATCCACAGTGAATATAAGAAGTTTTAAAGTAATTGTTCCAAACACCAAGAAATTTATTTATTTAACATGTTCTTGAACTTAGATCTTGAAAAGGTAACCAGGATAAAGATAGTCAAAGAAACCTCAAGAGAAGTGCTAGTTCACAAACAACAAAGAAAAATATGCTTCATAAATGAAATGCATATAATGAAAGTGCAGTCCCTTAATAGCTCATAAGTAAACAAATAACGCCTTCGTATTAACAAATTCACCATATTAATCCTCAAACACCTACAAAAAACTATCTTTGTTCGAAACACATTTGAATATAACTCAAGTAAAAATCCGATATAATCATTGGATTTTTACTGTAAGAATAATCTATAGCGAGGTCATACTTCACAAGTATTATTTTACCTCATCTTCCTCTTACGTGGAAGGATCAGTTGTTTGACATGGCCAAGTAGCTTGCCTTTTTAGAAATTTTATGAATCTATCGATCAATTACATTCTCTGACCGGGTTGTCTGACTTGGGAGATGGAAAACCCGAGTTCTAGAGAGAGAGAAGACCTTTAATGAGACCATCTGACTCATCTTCATTAAAAAAAAAAAAAAACTCTCAAGTACTAACGAGATTTCAATCCAGATCTTTTCAATAGATAGGCAAATGTCGCGACTGGGCAGAGGAGTGTATGTTTCTGGTTTTTTTTTTTTTTTTTTTTTGGGGGGGGGGGGGGATTTAATGTAATGTTATGTAATTTAGCATAAATTACAAAACTGATTTTCTTGACAAAACTGCATGATTTTTCGTTATGGAACTTTTTGTCCTTGAAACCAGTCACTGGAAGATATTAGAAATAAGAATACCTTTATTTATTTCAATTCAATTTACTCTTTTTTGTGCGTCGACATGTTCGAAATATAAATTCTCGTGGTTATTAAATTTTTATTTTCTAAATCGAGTGTAATACTATAGTTGAATGAATAGTTCTGAAATCGTCTTACTTCCATTCAGAGCCTATTTTAAATATCAGAATTTTTTTCGCTTTATAAATAAAACCATTTATTGCAGAAAATAAATCTTCTCTATTGTAAGAAACAGAAAAGATTCCGTAGCTCACTCAAAGAATAAGTAGCCAAGTTACTTGTGGCCTTATTTTTTCCAGTTTAAGGAGTAAAATATGTTTTTATATATTAAGGGGATGTATTTTCATCCGTCTGGTTTTTGAGTATTGAGCAAAATTGTCAGTTACCTATTACACCAAATGGTGTGTTACAGACGGGGTGGATTAATACTTATAATAAAGGCATAGCCGCATATAATAATAATAATAATAATAATAATAATAATACCACCATTTGCTGACCTGTTAAGTGGACAGCGTCTCTACTCTTCAAACCACAGCCGCAAGTTCGAATCCCATAGCGAATGTTTAGGAATACCATTAGATAATTTTCTTCGCGTTTTTTGCGTTCTTCACGACGAGATCGATCCTAGATTTTTTCAACCAAAGGACTTTGTCAAAATCAACTGAGCTACAGAAGCTCTTTGTCTAACGTTTAGTTCATACAAATACAATTAAAACCATATCGACATAAATAATAATATGAAGTAAATAATTCTGATTTTGTTGGGAGCTACCTATCCAATTATATCTCTCACTGTTGTGAACTCCCTTATAAAAGATTTCTGCTGTGCATAAATTCCAAAATTTCAAAAGTAGCCATCGACTAGTATCAAAAGACGTCCTACAGTCCGACGCTGCTTATACTTATTATAGAATCACTGAGGCCAAAATTCGATCTCCTTTAGCTCTGTTCTAAGCTGAATATTATCGCTCCCCAACTTTTATTCGACAGAGGTATTCAATAGAACACAAGTTGCCAAACTTGAAACTTTAAATTCAATTCAAACGAAAAGCACTTGGAAAATAGTGAGAAAAATTCAGACCATCGACTGTGAGACCAGCGTCCCGCTTATTTGAGGCCTGAAGTGGATTGAAAAAGTTACATGAATACTTGATTATGTAAAAATAAATAAAAACTAATAATATATAAAATTAATAAAAATAGAAAAAATCCTCAGCCCACACACGTACTAATGTACGATACGTTTATAATCTTTCGTGGGTGAGAGTCACATAAAAAAAAAGAAAGAAAGAAAGAAATTTCAGCCAAACTGGAATAAAACGAAGGATAGCGTTGTAAAAGGGGTCTTTATTTTATTCATGCTTCTGATGCTGTCTGTTAATTGCGTATGTTCTACTGACAGATTTTCCAAACCGGGCTGCATCATCTGCTTTGACAAGTTATGTGTCAACTGTTTTGCCTACGCATCTAAAAATATAACTGTTATTTAATTAAAAAAAAAACTCACAGATAAAAAAAGAATCAGATATTTTATTAAAAATGTAAATTTTCCATCTGAAATCCAAGAAGAGCCATAACAGCAGCAGCAACAACAAGACGCATTAAAAATAATGTAAGTAAAGTAATAAGCTTCTAAATTGCAACCACCTCTTGCTTTTTCAATATTGGCTCCCTTTTTATACAGCAGTTTTTGATGAGATCCATATAAAAGCAGATGACAACTTGTCGATAGTTGCTAACTGAAACTGTCGAAGGCAGACAACGCAAGTTGCGTGCTATGGTGTCTTCTCTCGCTGTTAGAAAAATTATAAACACTTTATAGCGGAAAAACAGATATGCACATACCCAACCATGGAAATGTGCTGCACATATAAATATGTAAGGCGTGATAAAGGGTGGTGGTGATGATGATGATGATGACAAATGAAAGGGAGATAGAATTATAGACGAGACTGAATTCTATCAAATTTGAATAAACGAAAGGAACAGGAAAGGACATAATAAAATGAAAAAGATAGGGAGAAAGGAAAGGGTAATATAAACGCGGTGAATGATAGCACATCTTTCTCTTACTTTTATTTGTAATATACTGACTATTTTTTCACTAGCATGAAGCAAGGTTCCTTTTTTAAGATTCCAATTTTTCCGATATGTGCAAATACTTATTTTCCATTAACGATGCAGTCGAGCGTGTTACATAAAAAAAAAATCGAATGTACAATATTATCGCTCACATCAGGTGCATGTCTTTTGTCTTTCTACACAAAATCACATTTGGCTGGAACATTCTTCAGAAAATAAGGACGAAGCCTATATAGAAACGTTTGTTTTTTTTCACTCTCCTTGTAGGTAATCTAATTTAGCTGATCGTCTTCAGATATGCATTCGTTTTAGTTATCGAGTCTCACCAGCATCAATGCTTAATAATACAAGTTTAAAAAAATCATATGAATGACTATGATCAGATTCAAGTAATGAATAACTGGGGAAAAAATTAAACCCGATAAACTGCGACAATTATAAATGGAGAACAAGTTACGCAGAAGAGAATTAAAATTAAGTTTGACCAAATTAGAAATAAAGACCAATATGTAAAGATCAGGAGGAAAGGTCAATTAATCATGGAGCCGGTTTGTTTAGACTACCATAATAAACAACGGTACATAACAATAATATATAACAATAATAAGAATAATTAATAAATCAACAAATAAATGTGCAGTCTCAATTAAATCAACTTTTCTCACTAGCTAAACGTCGTACATTTAACTTCATTTAACGGATGGTTCACATTTTCATCTTAAATTAGACTAAGATATAAATTTAAAGGTGTGGAAAAAAGCTTAATTAATTTTCATATAATTATTGCATCTTTAATGTGAATTTTTATTTTTACTTTATGCATTATTTTATAATTATATGTATTTGTAAAGTATCTCGAAATGAATCTGCAATTTAATTTAAATATTTATAATTTGAATAAAATACAGTATATATATAATATATTATTTATATCTGATTCATTTAAACTTAGTTCGGTACTTGACTGGTAGATGTCGTCTTTGTCGAGTGCCAAAAATAAAGATCGCATTTGTGTTACTTTCCTTCGATTAGAAATAAATTAGTTTTAGTATTGTGTGAATTTAGTGTTATGTTTTTCTCTTAATAAAAAAGTAATTATTATTACTTTTCATTAAGTTAATTATTATTATTATTATTATTATTATTATTATTATTATTATTATTATAAGTTTTTATTAAATAAAAAATAAATATTTTATTACAATATTAAGTTTGTCTAAAAATGTCAAGTAATTGCATTGGAGCTTAGCAAAACTATACGTAATGATAAATTTTATTGTTACATTTAAATTGCTGTATTGAGAAAACTTCGTATCATTTATTGGTGCTATTATTAATGCTGCCAGTTTTAAAACATGTGCAAGCAATTGACTTGACACATGTTAGACAACTACGTCCGTATTATGCGAAGCTAGACAACCACATTTACCTTGCAGGCTGTATACATGTACTTTTATCACTGTTCTAGTTTTGATAGCTGAAAAATGTGCTTCTAGACAGGCCAACAAGCACTTCTACCCTGTTCGATGACACGGAGAATATTTAAGCAGAGGCAGCTTATGAGGATAACTTATGAGCTGCTATTCTTTTACGATCTCTTTCCTATGACTGATCTTAGAAAACAGCAGAGGTTTCAATTGAGATAAATGCCTTTTATGATCACGACTCTTTTCAAGTCAACCCTAATTCTTCATGATGACTTGAAATATTGTCAGAGTTTATAAAAACTGATAGAATAAACTGTCGTTTACTGTTAAAAAATATAAAATTCATCTCAGCTCTAGATTGCAAGTTCGGAATTGCATCCAAATGGAAGTATAATGCTGTTAGTATAGATTAAAAATAATGTAGGCTGGTGTTATATAGTATTATTGTTATTGCTTCTGCTGTTATTGTACCACATTTGACATTGTTGTTTTCGTAATTCAGAGAAATTTACATTCTCGACAAAGAAAGCAATAATATTGGTCAAGCAGTTTCCTAAATTGTAGCTGACTGCCCGATAATATCGACAACGAATTTTCGATTGTACTAACGTGCTATAGATTTGCAACCTTTCGTAGTAGGAGTCATGTTCACGTTAAAATAAATAAATAAATAAAATTCTAAGGTCTCCATAAACAATAATGGCTCGGTCGTCGAAAGAATCTCTTAAAATTCCAGATATCTGACAGTAGCCTATCTTGCAAGTAGCAGACACAAGTAATGCGTAGGTAGGGGCCATGGGCACTTCTTCCCAGATGATTAGTTTAATATACCGTTTTATCTATCACATCAGCACGGTCAGCCTTCACTGACCCTTCATCACACTAGCGACTCCTCCCTGCGGGGTAAGAGTAAAACTTTAGTAAGTTTTGTAGCATTTGCGATTTAATATAAGACCGGAGCATTTGATATAAATTCGTTACATCAAATTCTAGAAAGCCGTCTTGAGAAATTCCACACTCCGTATTTATATGTGGTGTGAGTTCAAGTACGTCCTGTTTGGCCTTTAGAGTATAAAAGAGGCTCTGAAATTCATCAGATAAAAGTAAAACAGATATTTCCTGTGTATGTTATAAATTAGAAAAATTCTCAATGAGTCTTAAAAAGGATTGGGAGATGGACTGAGTCTTTGACTCTTTATTCCTTCATCTGAATGAAGAAAATCTGTGTGGATGGAGTGTTATTGCTAAAAGCTCTAATCATGACTGGGTAGCGGCTAATATCCGAGCCTCAGTTAAAACCTCATTGGCTACAGCATTGCATTCTGTTACCCTGGAAGTCCTAAAAAGGACTAATTATCTTCCATCTTCCACTCCCTATCGTTTACCAATTCTTAATGACAGTCGATCCAAGAATTAATGAAATGTTCGTATACAATCATGAAAAAGGTGTACGCTTTGCAAATCCATATATATATATATATTTCTAATTTTTCTATTGAAAAAATCTTACACAGGTTGATTTACGAATTTTGCAAAATCTACCTACTTAATCACAAACAATTAAAAATAATTATCACAAATTAATTAAGAAAGAATGTTAATTTTGAGCTCAAATGTATAATCTTTTAAAACCATGGATTATTATAACCTATTAAATATAAGTTAAGGATGTATAAATGCTACAGGTTTTTACTGCCATTTAACACGTTCATTGTCGATCACGCGTTATCGCGTGGACGTCGTTAACTAGATTAAAAAAAAAGTTGGCCACCACACGAAATTCCAATTTTCAGCTTGGCAATGAACGATATCACGCGATCACGCGATGCGAGTTCTCACCAAACGGCCGATCACGCGTTATCGCGTGGAGGTCGTTAACTAAATTAAAAAATAAAAAAAAAGTTGGCCACCACACGAAATTCCAATTTTCAGCTTGGTAATGAAATTGTTGAGTTAAACAATTTACTAATTCCGAAGATATTTGTTGGACTCACAATTTGTGTGTGTGTGTGTGTGTGTGTAAAAGGGTCACCACGTATACAATAGTTTTGATTCTCGTGCAAAATACTATCTATCTATACATTCACTGGACATCCACAGATGCCATATGGTCACTCCGATGCTCGGTGATGTGCCACAACAGGCCTCGCCATGTAGTCCTGTTGTTTGCTTTTCTGGAGGCCTCAACTTTCTGAAGATCAGTCACTGCACACAGACACACCATCTATCCATCTCATTGATAGTCTACCCCTTCCTCTTTTTCCAGGAACTTTACCTTCTATTACTGTTCTGAGACGTCCTCCTTCCATCCTTTCAATGTGTCCGAAATATTTTAACTTCCTTCTGTCAATATCCTTAAGGAGCCTTAAAGTTCTACTAATCTTTTCTAACACCCATTCATTTGTACGCCTTTCAGTGTATGATATCCTCAACAGCTTTCTGTAACACCACATCTCAAAAACAGATATCCGTTTCTTATCTGACTTCTTTAGGTTCCAAGTCTCAGATACATAAGTCGCTGTTGGAAAAACTACTGCATTCAAAATCCTCAACTTTGTTCCCATGGAGATAGATCCATCCTTCCATATTTTAGACAAGTCTCTGACTGTTGTTTCAGCCATTCCGAATCTTCTTCTGACATCTTCTGAACAGCAATTTTTCACATTAATAATGTATTACAGGTACTCAAACTTGCTGACTTCCTCAATTCTTTCTCCAATTCTTTCTCTTGTTTCTCAAGAGCTTCCCTGTTTGTATTTCCTTTGATAACCATAATCGTTGTCTTGCTAGGATTGAGTAGAAGTCCTCTGTTATTACTGATCTTGTAAACTTTGTCAAGAATTAGTCCTAGTTCTCTCATGTCATTACATAGAAGTACTGTATCGTCAGAATACCTCAGATACTAATCAATCTACCAGCTATTCTAATTCTTGTCTTGAGCTCATCCAATGCTTTAGTGCATGGTATCCTCCGCATATATACTAAACAAGAGAGGAGAAAGTAAACATCCTTGCCTATCTCCTTTTCCAACTTGAAGCCAGTCAGTCAATCCAACAGCTGTTCTTACCTTGGCTTCTTGCTCCATGTATAAGTTGGCTATCAACATGATAGCGTGTTGAGGAAGACCCATTCTTTTCATTACTTCCCACAGGTTCACATGCTCAACACAGTCAAAAGCTTTAGAGTAGTCTAATAAACACATTACCAAAGGGAGTCTGAATTCTTCATATTTTTCTATAATCTGTTGTCTAAGGCAAAGGATCTGATCTCTGGTGCCCTTACTTTTCCTAAAACCTGCTTGTTCCTCGAGCATCTCTGCCTCAACTTTGGCCTCAATCCTATTTAGCATGATCTTCAATAAAATGTTGCTTTCATGAGATATTAAATTAATAGCTCTATAGTTCTTGCATGCCTTCATATCACCTTTCCTATAAAGTGGTATGAAAACCGACTTCTTCCAGTCTCTCGGCCATGATCCTGTCTTCCATATGCTTGTAATCAATCTATGAAACACTCTTATCCCTCCATCCCCTGTGGCCTTAATTAACTCTGCTGGGATTTCATCTGCACCTGGTGCCTTATTGATATTAAGCCACTTAATTGCTCTTTGAACTTCATGCCTAAGTGGAGGAGGTTCCAAATCAAATTTTCCTGGGGAGAGGGCTCCACATTTTCTTTATCCACTCTGCTGTACAGTTCCTAACAGTATTCTTTCCATATGTTTTTGATTTCCAACTCTTCTGTTAGTAATGCTCCATTCCTCTCTTTGATGGCATTCAATTTGGGCTTAAACTTGTGCTTTAAGTCACGAAGTAAATAAAACATCCTTTTATAATTGTGCCTCCTCATTTGGAACTCTATCTCTTTACATTTATTATTATAGAACTTTTCCTTGTCCTGCTTGATGGCTCTTCTGATTTCTCTATGTAATCTCTTATATTCTTCAGTCCGTGTGTCTCTTTGTTTTTCCAACCGCTTCATTTTATTAGTTCCCATGTTGAATCTGATACCAATGGGTCTCTTGGTCTTCTTATTGGGGAGAGATACTTCTTTGCTGTATCCTGTATTATCACCTTGACTCCTTCTTAAAGCATTTCTGGTGAGTTCTCCTCATTGGTCTCCAAAACATCATCCAGCCGAGTTGATGTTTCTTCTGTACTAGCAATCAAAAATACCACTAGATTTGAAATTAAAGGAGGTGGCACCCTTCCATGTTCCTGCATATATTCCTATTTATATTCTACATACAGAGATATTTTGCATTGTATATCTGTACTTTTAGCAAGTGTATTAATTATAATATGGGTCGTAAATCAACATAACGAAGAGACTGTACCTTGATTTAAATGAAAGTAAAAAAAATAACGGTAGCGCTGTTTACAATAGCATCAATTTGTGCTTTATTCTTGAGATATTCAAAAAGTAAGCGATGTTATTTTTAATAGAGGGCGTGGGTATTCAACTGTTCTTCGGCTATTGCAAACCTCAAAGGAGTTTTATAAGTTCTGGAAAACGTCGCTCGCAGGCCAAAATGGTGGCTCGGTAAAATCACTAAGGCGTGTCAAGTTAATAAACTGCAGAAGTTAAATTAAAAGGAAGCGGACTTCCATTGGCAACATATACGGGTTATATGTTTGTAGTTGGTATGAATTGGAGGAATATGATGCTCGCGAGTAAATGTAACTGTGTTCGGGTGAAATGGCTACGAGAAGCAGAGTAGTCTAAGTTTGAGAGAGTTTGACACAGTTTGAGAGAGGCGTGGTGAGAGGAGCTCATGTTGCAGGCCTATTCATTTGGGCATCACAGATCAAAAATCAGCAATACCATACTGAGATGGAAGCGCAGAGAGTTAACTGAAGGTGCTACACGTAGTGGACGACCTACACATACTCACCGAACGTAATCGTAGGGTACAACGAAGGACAATATATAAAAACTGCCATTCCTCGGCGCACACGTTGAATGCAGAGTTACAGGCATTGACTGGATCAAAAATCTGCACTAATCAGAACCAAGGCTCACAATAGGATCGCAATATGCAAACATCACATTACTCGAACCAACATGTAGCGTCGTCTCCAGTGGTGCAAAGAGCTTGTACGACGTGACGTGTAAGCTTGGAATGTTGTGTATTGTGGAGTGACGAATCATGCTACACCCTCTACCGTGCAGATGGACATGTAGGGGTGTGTCGGATGCCGGGTGAACGTCTCTCACCAGAATGTGTAACCTAACTGGGAAATTTGAAGTTGGTAGTGTGACGATATGATCCTGTTTTGGCCTCTGATCTCTATTTGTGGTGCCACCAGCACACTGAACTCCGAGAAATATTTACAAACCTAGCTAAAAAAAAGAGTGACTGCTGTGATTCTTGATGCGTATATAATAATCAAAATGAAAACAAACTAATTTAATTATATAGCATCATCTTACCTCAACAGTGAATTACAAAACTTTTTTATTGATAAGTATATTGTTTTCGACCACAAAACTAATGTAATATAAAGGGTGTCTCAAAATTCACGCAAGAAGTAATTTTGATAGAAAACACAGGTTTTTAATTAAAAATTGTAATTTCTTATTGATTCATAAAGTATACAGTATAGGGTTACGCATGGAATAGCATATCGGGTAAATGGCCTCTATGGCTTTGCTGGCACATACGCACTCTTTTGTAGAAATTTTCCATGACCGTTTTGCATAAATGTGGCTGAATTTCGTTGATACAGCGCTCAATTTCTCCTTCAAGGCGTGGGTGGTCGTGGGCTTGTTGGCATAAACCTTAGACTTCAAAAAACCCCAAAGAAAAAGGTCCAACGGCGTTAAGTCACATGATCTGGGCAGCCAATTCTGATCACCAAAACGGGAAATTACACGACCAGGAAATGACTCATGCAGTAACTGAATTGTTTCTCGGGCTGTATGACATGTGGCACCGTTTTGTTGAAACTACATGTCGTCCACATCCATATCTTGCCATTTAGGTACAAAAAACTGGATTATCATGTCGCGATAGCGAGCACCATTAATTGTTATTGTCTTACCAGCCGCATTTTCGGAGAAGAATGGACGCCTCCAGCCCAAAATCCGCACAAAACAGTGACACGTTGTGTATGCCTTTGTTTCTCAACAATCACTCGTGGATTTTCTGAACCCCAAATGCGACAATTTTGTCGATTAACGAAGCCATCAAGATGAAAATGAGCCTCATCGCTGAAGATGATTTTGTTCGAAAAATAAGCATCTACTTGTTTTTGTTCCATAATCCATTCAACGAACTCTCTTCGCTGTGTGTGGTCAGTAGGCTTCAGTTCTTGAGTCAATTGAACTTTGTAAGCATAAAGATGCAAATCTTTCGTGAGAATACGCTGTAGAGAGCTTCTCGAAATGCCCAATTCAAGACCACGGTGCGGAATTGATGTTCCTGGACGCTCAGCAACACTCTCACGAACTGCTTCGATGTTTCTGTTGAACGACTTGTAGAAGGACGTCCAGAGTGTATAAGATCACTAATTGATCCAGTTTCCTTGAATTTTTTAATTAATCTTTTCATAGTTGATGAAGTTAAATCACTATTCCGACCATATTTTGCACGAAAATTGCGAATTGTAGCTGCCAAACCGTCATTATTTTTAAAATATTGCTCAACAATGAAAATGCGTTGTTCTTTCGTGTAGCGCTCCATTTTTAATAACCCTGAACTGTCAGCTGTCACGCTGTCTTTTTTCTCGTTGGCAACACTTTACCGCACAAATGGCGCTAAATTTAAATCTTGCGTGAATTTTGGGACACCCTGTAAAAAGAACTAACACTGGGTTTATTGGTGGCAAAGATTTGATACAACTAGTTACCGACTAGTTCGTCACGTTAACTAGTTTAAGTAGTGGCTTAATCTGGGTTTGGATGAAAATACAAATATAAATAAACAACAAGCTTTGATTATGAATCAATACATTACTAAAAAAAATACTGGTTGCGTAGGAAACGTTACACAAGTACAATAGAAACACGTGAAGCGTGGATGCTGGTACATGGTCCGACATTGTTCAGCAGGTGCGTCCGATAGTTAGCAGAGAAATTAAATTCTGATGTGTTTAGAGATCTGATGAGCGACTTCCAATTGTCACACAGAATCATATGATAAGAATGTGATTTTCTGGCATCTATTAACTCCTTCCACCATAAAATCGAATTCATCCTAGAACTTGAGAATAGAGAAAAATTATCTTTCCTAGACATTTTAATTACGAAAAAAGCAGACGAGAGCATTTCTCGTAGTGCGTACCGTAAGTCGACCCACACAGGTCGTTATTTACATTTCTCCTTGTTGCATCATATTTCACAAAAATTGGACATTGTACAACGCTGAAAAAAGAGGGCGATCTCTATTATAAGAGGAACATTAACAGAAGAATTATATTCTATTCTCCAACTATTTGGTATTTTTGTTGGCGAACTTTCGAAAAAAAACTTGCTAATCACCTGAAATCTCATGACATTCAAGTGGCCTTCAAACCCATTACGACAATACCTAATCTGTAACGCTCGCTTAAGGACACAACCATTTCAACAAACATCCTGGAGTATACCTTATCTCATGTTCTTGTGGCCTTAATTACATAGGACAAACTTCCAGAAGTTTAGAAATAAGACAAAAGGAACATATTGGAGACGTCAACAATAACAGAGAGGACTGTTCAACGTTGGCATTCCATCTCTCCAACACTCACCACAACATTGAATGTTGTGGTGAGCTCAATAAGAGCTCCATGCCTTACATTGAAGAAGACTACAGCTCCTCCAACATAAAAGAGACTACAGTGGTAATCCACTCACAAGATTCCCTAAACAGAAACCAAGGAATGATTCTGTGGGACGTTTGGAAGTCGCTCATCACATCTCTAAACACATCCGAATTTAATTTCTCTGCTAACAATCGAATGCACCTGCTGAATAATGACTGACCATATGCCAGCATCCACGCTCCATATGTGTCTATTGTACTTGTGTAACGGTTCCTACGCATTCGGTATTTTTTAGTAGTGTATTGATTCATAATCAAAGCTTGTTGTTTATTTATATTTGTATGTTCATCCAATCATATGATCTGTAGGCTAGAAAAAGTTCATTTTTGTCTCTTGGGACAACTTTTTCAAGACGTTTCTTCATAATTCTCCACAAAGTCTCAGTGAGGTTTAAATCTGGTATACGTTTGCCAGCCAAGAAATTACATTGATTTCCCTTTCTTTCTTTGAGCTATCTAGTACTGGTCTTGGAAGTGTGACAAGAAGCTGAATCTTGCTGAAAAAGGAAATCACCTAAATCTTCTGATGCTAGTAACATAAAGTGCTCAAGAATTTCTTAGTACCCTTTGGAATTGACTCTTTCGTACACAAATACACAGCCTACCTTGTCTCTTTGAGGTCATACAAGCCCATACCATGATATAGATTGCAAATTTCACCAAACGCTTCATGCATTCTTTATCAAATGCTTCGTGTTAAGATGCAAAACACGTATCCCTTGATAACCATGGGAGACACACAACGTACGTTTATTGCTAAAAAATTACCTTTTTCCAGTCCTCGTGACCACACAACAGTCTTTGCATACACTCTAGCTACCTTTTGCTTGATAGTTATAAGCAGCTTTGTTTTAGGCACACGTGATTAAAACCCAATATACGAAGTCGTCTCAACGTCGCAGATTTAGACACATTCACACGTAGTTCTTTCCATCTCCTGTGAAAATACTTGCACTTCGGAAGCGTTTTCCTTCGCGATATTCCTCAGCCTCCTCTCATTGATGTAGTTATTACCTTTCGACCGCTATTGCAATGATTATTTTGAAAACTTCGGTTATTAGAATACTGTCTCAATATTCCACTCACTCTTGCTTGAGAACATTTCAATTTCTTACCTATAAAATGTTCAGTTTGGCCTTCTTTGTGTAGAGACACCATACGATACTTCTTAGCTTCCTATATGTCACTCGTTCGACCCATGTTTAGCAAATGATTGACAGCAAATCAAATCCACGTCCAAGCGATTCCTCACACACGCCAGTCCAGCAGCTACCTGATATTCTATTTCTGTGCTCTCCTCAAAACCAATCGGAAAAATTTGAAATATTCTAATATTTTGAATCTCGTTAAAAATTATTCTAATTTTGTGAATATAAATTCTAACAGTTTTCTTAGAATTTATATTAAATTTTTATGTGTTTACCTGGTTATGTAATCTACAAAGTACGTAGATAATACTAATTCATATTTAGTAATAATTATTTTCAATAAATTAAAATTTAAATCATTCAATATATTTTATTTATTATTCTAATATTTTTTAATTCTTTTTTTAAAATAAAACTGTATATCTAAAATGATAAAGTATTTTATTAAAAATAATTAATTATTTTTTACAATAATAATTATAATTGAAATTTGATTGTACACCATATACTTTTGAGTAAATTTATATAATATATAACTCAGATTATAAAAATGCGTAATTAGGGGATGAGAGAATCGACTGTGAGATGCGGTGATTAATTAATACCCTGGGAGGGTAATGAATGGCAATGCTGTAGCCAATGAAGTTCTAACAGAGGCTCGGCTATTGCGGCTACCCAGCCATGACTAGACTTTTTAGCTCAATAACACCCCATCCACGCAGATTTTTTTCATTTAGATGACGGGATAAAGAGTCAAAGACTCAGTCCATCGCCCAGTTCTTTTAAGAATGCGTAATTAAGAAACATTTTAAATTTTCTTGAATCACTAATAATCAAATTGCTTATTTTTATTATTCTAAAAAATAAACAAATTAAAACAAAGTGATTTAAGACCATATATCAATTCCCGTTTAATGCCACACAGTTCCATCAGAGTTCTCCAATCTGCAAATTGACACCCTACCCTATGCGATGCAAAAAGGAGACAGGGCGGGCATCCTCAGTTTACCAGGCCTATCTCGAAGTATCTCATGGGAAAAAATGGTAACAAATTGTATTAAATGGTAATTAAAATAAAAATATCCCTAATTGCTTTCACACAAGCATAAGAAACTGTTAGTGTAACAGAATGTGGTAACATTTTAATACGTTTTAATATAAAAGCAATATATGCTCTGCAGAGTGTTGGTGAAGCCACCTGCTTTCAATACAAAAAAACTCATTTGTGGTGAATCTTCAAGTGAAAAGCATTATGTGTATCTGTTGAGCAAAGCATAAAAGAAATATTAAAATAATTTTTGTTAAGTATAATATGCTATTCAAATAATTATTCGATCTTAATTTTTGAAACGAAATTTAAAATACTAATGAAATATAATCAATATACCTTTTGATTTTTTACAATAACTGGCTATTTCCTTTAAATTAATCAGAATCGTTTTATTATATATTATATATTTATATATATATATATATATCAATATATATATATATATATATATCAAATATATATATATATATATATATATATATCAATATATACCTTTTGATTTTTTACATATATATATATCAATATATATATATATATATATATTGTTAAGTATAATTAAGTATAAGTATATATATATATATATATATATATACACCTTTTGATTTTTTACATATATATATATATATATATATATATTGATATATATATATATGTATATATATATATATATCAATATATATATATATATATATATATCAATATATACCTTTTGATTTTTTACATATATATATATATATATATATCAAAATATACCTTTTGATTTTTTACATATATATATATATATATATATACCTTTTGATTTTTTACAATAACTGGCTATTTCCTTTAAATTAATCAGAATCGTTTTATTATATATTTATATATATATATATATATATATATAATCTTAATCTGATATCATTGTAATGTTACTTGAATGGTGCTCTTACAAGTGTTCAAAATCAAATCCTTCAGAATAGGACGGTTAACCATTCATTATGGATTTAGTATGAGACTGGTTATTGATGAGGGAGTCTTGTAACACATTATTCTTTATCACAGAAAAGAATATGTTTTATTTACTTATGCTTTAGAGGTATGGATGATACTATTCTACATAATTTCTTAAGTTTTTTTAATAATTAAAGAACTGGAAACAGTCCCATTTAAAGCAAAAATGAAATAACTAAATCAATATTATTGAAGGTCCCAAATATAGTATTATTAGTGACTGCCTGGTTGGCAGTCAACGCTATATTTGGGAGCTTCAATAATACTATATTTGGGAGAACTCACTCTCTAACTCACAGACTGTAGGTTCGAATCCTACTATGGACATGGATGTTTGTGCAATTCTTTAGGCCTAAAACTGGCCTTTAGAGGGCATAGTACTTCAAAAAGTACACTTCAGCACATCGGAGTTGCCTTCGTATTGTGATGTTTACAAGACACGAACTCTTCTCAGGAGCCCGTATGTTCTTTTATTAGTGGTTTGATTACTTTTTTTGAACTTATTCATTCTGTCTGGTCTCTGATGAGAACCAAGTTTGAAAATACGTCAGGATAGTAAAAAGACAAACATATGGGCTCCTGGACAGAGTGAGTGGGTGGCTTTTAAGTAGTTCAATACCAAAACTATTCGACAGTTCTATTCTGGTAAATTTATAAACTTCTTAATTTTCACAATTGACTAAAAAGTTAGTTAATTTTCTATAAAAATAATAATGGATTCATAATTTATAATTACTTTTCATTAATTTGAAACGTCAAATAAATTTTTTTGTTTACTTTATAAACATTATAATACACACTTTTATATTTTAAATATATTTAAAATAGAAAATTAAAGAGAAATGTATCATTAAAGGTTAAATTAAATTCTAATTTAATTTCACTTTTTTGTATTTTTATTTTTGTGCTCAGCCTTAAGGTTTCTGCTTTAAGGGAGCAATTTGAGTCTCCAAGGTGTTTTCCAGCATTGTCTCTTTCGGGTTCGTGTCGCTGTACTTTCCCCTGGCAAATGATCGATTTTGCTCAGTGATAGGGTGAGCTGTGCTGTCACTGAGTTGGACGGTCACTCGTAGGGAGTGGTCTTGGGGGGGGGGGGGGGGGGGGGGGGGGGGGTCGCCTAATTTTTAGGCCTTTACTTATACAGTGCTTTATTCAGTAGTTTAAAAATCGGACAATGATAATTTCACAGACGCAACTTGAATTATTTCACGAGGATAGGGTATAACTTCATATAATATATAAACGGTTACAGAACGTGTATGCCATCTTGTCTACCAGAGATAGTATATGCATTCGTGTCATTTCTCTTATAGATCAAACTCAGTTCGTAGGCCAGATTGAAAACAGTAGCTGCTTGAATAACTAGTAAGCATACCAAAGAAGAAAGGAGAAGTCAAACATAGCTTACGTGTAATAATTAACGCCTTCTTTTCAAATATCACTAGTGCAGTGATATTAACGCATTCCTCAAATACACTGTGGGAAGGAGAAATATCCAGGGTCTTGATACGAGCTATCGTGATGTGAATTCAACAGTTGATTCCCATTAGTTTAAAAAAATACCTTTAAAGTACTTAACTTAAAGAAATGTGTTTCTTAATATTTCTTTTTTTTTTTTAATTTAATCAACAAACAATCGTTACTGGAAGGCATCTCTTGAAATATGATAAATCTAACCCGACTTTGGCGATAAAGCTGTATGTATAAGAATCTATACTTATCTTAGATATGTTAAAATTGCCACTTAACATCCTAGAAGCTAATTATCTGCTGAATTTGTTGTATTTTTTGTACGCAATTCTGCATCCGAAGTTTTTTTTAATCTAAATAGCAAGTCTGAGTGAAAAATTTGTAAACATATGACTATGACTGACTACTTTGTGTGAATATTTCAGTTGGGTTTGGGTTTTATTTCTCACCAAATATTTGATGGTTCGAGATTATACCGAAAATTATGCTAAAACAGAGAGTATTTGTATTCATTTAACTGTCGAATTTATTCAGCAGAAGGAGATGGTGTAGAGATTATTATTACTATGTATGGGGATGGTTAGAAAGCATCTGCACTGAAGTAGTTTTGGAATATTTTTGATTCAAGTGTGTGTTACAATCGTATTTCAGAGCATTTAGATTTTAAAAAAATCTACTTGATGGCATGGTACACATGCACTGGCTGCTGATCGCTGGCAAAATGAGAGCCTTTCAAAGCTGATCTGTAACTGATTCATAGTTGGTTTATAGCTTCATTGATTCCTGTAATCATCTTATAGTTGATAATAAGTGTGCAGCTAATTCCTGGTTATTATCACAACTGATGTGAATAGGCATCTGATCTTTCTTCGTTGGTGGTACTTGTTCGACAGTTTTCGAATACGTGAATCTTCTAATATGGTTCGCAACTGTGGATTATTATCGCCATAGTGTTTTACCATTCCATAAAAATCGAATCACTGAACATAGTTCTACTTTGGCGTATACAGTAAAAAAATGGCTACATTCACTGATGATTACGAAAAACAATTGATTACTTGAAGGCCTCTCTTAAATAGCAATAAATATTCTTGCGTCACATTCAACAGCGTAAAAAGTTGAATAAAAAAAATAAAGCTTTGTGAATACTTTTCTAACTTACTTTCTGTTATCCGCAAGGTTGTATGGAGTAGAGAAGTACAATGATGCAGTTGTGGGACAGAGAAGTACAAATGATGCAGTTTTTTTTCTCATTATCGTTCCCTAGTTTTGAAATGTTCTCGATTCATGTACATATAATTGAAGAAAAGATATAGAAGGAGAAAAATAGGAAACCATTGAGGAAGAAAAGAGGAAGTGTAAACATCCCATTTTTATCTGCAAATTAACAGCATTTTTCTATCTGCATTTAACGGGCCAATGACCTGTTAATAACTAACGTAGATAATCATACTTAATTTGGTGATGGAGATATTAATCTTATCACGATAGGCCTAATATGTTCATGTTCTCTGGAGTGACGTGTGGTTTTTATGAAAGCAAATTAGAGTTTACTGAAGAAAACATTTTCCCCCTTTGTAGGAGATCAACCAACTCGCCTTTATTTGAAAAATCTTCATATGTTTCTCAGATCCATGATGCGAATCGAAGTCCTTTCCAATCGAATGCATCGTCGTGGCAAGCTATACAGATGTTAAAAGGAAATACTAAATCGCTAAATTAATATATGAGATATGAAAGTAGAAGAGACGGAAACTGTATTTTAATATTTATTTTCTTTTTTCTGTTTGTATCTTCTCCAAAGCAAAATTAACCTTTCGGCAATGAAAAGATAAAAATAACAATTCGAGCATTGGTTATCAATCAATTACATTAAAAAAAAATTATAGCAAACTGGTGTCACTTACCAAAACATAGACGGCAAAAGGCATAACTACCGCAGCTACGAGGAGGTCGGCGAAGGCCAAGCTGACGATGAAATAGTTGGTGACAGTCTGCAGACCACGTTCTTTGAAAACACTTAAAATGACGAGAATGTTTCCAAATACTGCTAGGAACGGCAGGAGCACAAGCACCAAAGCCCAGTACACCTTGTCAGGGGGAGTTTCATCGGGATTAATGAGTGTGGAATCGTTAAGGGAAGAATTGGTCCACTGACAGCCGGACATGTTGGTAGAAAAGATGCACTCGAACAACGGGAGAGGAAATTCTTTTCCTCCATCAATTGCAGGGGAGCCATTCGGAGCTCTGAAAGCCGTATCATTTAAGATCCCCAGGAGATTTGTTGCGCTTTTATCTGAGAAAGATGGTGTCCATAATTTAAGATTGTTCTCTGACATTTTCAAGTTTTCAAGTTATAGCTTGCCATCCACCTACTCATAACAAAGAAAGTTTTTCAAAGAGCGGTCGTTCAGCTATGGTGTGAATGCCGAACCCATTCATGTGTTCCGTTTTATCCTCCGACGCAGTATAATCTCGTCACTGTTTGCCCCCTCTATTCTCCCATCATCTTCGGCCTTCTCTCTTCCCGCTGGGGTCGCCTGTCTAAGAAGTAGCCATCAATTCTGTCCTCTACAGCATTCGTAGATAACCCACGTCTTGGACGATCTTTTATTAGAGTTTCGGCAAACGCTCTCTGCACCCAGCGGAACTTTAAACAGTGTTCAAAACGGCACGTCTGACAACAGGTACAGTTCTTATCTCAGGGATTCTACTACCTCCGTCACGGTACGTTAAACAGTCATCTTGATACGCTTGAAAAATTAAAACAACAGAACTTTCAGTGCATCGCATTATTTCTTCACTTCGATGAGCACACAGTGGACAAAATTCTTCACAAAGAAGTTTATATTGCTTTATCACTACACATTTAGTCACGTTTTTTCTGATGAGTAATTTAACATGTTGTGTTTATTTTAATTATGCAAATGACGAGGAACTTCTTCAAGAAGGATCTCTTTCCGTACAAGAGAAGGTTAAATAAACTCACCTAAAAACAAAAAAAAAGCAGTATAAGTTTACAGACCAATTTAAATAAGTTCATATAGTTGTCATTTTATTAATGACAGACAAACAAAACGTTCCTGTGATATAAATCTAATGTGTAATAAGGCTTTTAGCATTAAACATGTCTCAAATCCCTTGTAACTTTTAATTGAATTGAGTATTAATTTTGGTTCAAGCATGGTTACAGATTTCTCAAACCTATTTTATATATACGTCATCAGAAAATTTGCATCACATCATGTACCTTACTAAGCAACACAGACCTTTTTCTTATTACCATTATTTATAGCTCTTAACTTGTAAATTATAAATGGTGTTTTAAGATTTTTAGACAAGAAAATTAGTAAAATTATAATGTTTTAGCTTATAACAACGACTCTGGGATTCGAGTCTAGTCTTCAAAATTTCTCTTGAAAATCCTTTTTAACTCGCTATTTAAATTCAACAAGCGTGGATGGAATGTTCTGTTTGCAAGCCTCGATGGAAAATGTCAGTTACTTTATGAGGCGTTTGCAGTGCATGCTTAGACTGTTCCGATTCATCTGGCGTTTTCATTTACTGTCTGTGTTCCTGTCTTCTCGACTCTCTACATGATTGATGGCCTAGGCATCCTGCTGGCTAGCCCGGCATATTTCAAACTTGGTTTTCTTTGACCTCGCTAGTCGTATAAAAAAAAAACGCACCTTTTCGTGCTCAGCTATAAAAATTGATCTAAGTCGTACCTTGACCGCGTCGTACTAGACGTTTGTTTTTAGCTGCAAAATGGAGAAATACTCTAGAATGGTATTTCTGCAAAATGGAGAAATACTTAAAGAATGGTAGGTAATACAGTACCTACCATTCTTTAAGCTGAAAATTATGAAATACTTCATAGAAAGTCCGCGCTTTGTTATTACTTGAAAATATTGCCTACTTTACATTTTGCAGTAATGCTTTGAAGTGTTTCCTTCATATTTTCTAACTTTTAGCATAACAAATGAATTTATCACATGATGCAATAATGTAAACCATAAGAAATTCAGAGAAGAATCTCCTTTTTGCCTAGGTTCTGCTAAATGTTCCGTAATATTTTGATAGTATCAATAAATCACCTTTCAAGCCTTTCTAGATTTAAGAAAAAAGGTCAACAATGGGGGGAGGGGAGAGATATATATGAAGTGTCATTTAGCGATATATGTCATTTAGCTATAGTTCGTTCTTTGTTACCTAACTTATTTCTAGCGAATTAACCTCTATTTCTTGAAATCTGACCCTATATAAAATTGCAATATTCCATCTAACAGTGTTCAGGCCAGTATATCTATTTATGGAATGTAAAATGTTTCCATAATAGAAATACTTTTATGTGAAATCGGGTAGCTCAGCTTCAGCTGAAAAGTTCTAATGTCCTTTATAACTCTAGAAATGTATAAGAACCCTTCCACTGACAGTGTCAGTCTCATAGGTAGGTTACAGGAATTCACTCTTGGGGAAAAAATCTAAATTGACCTCCGATAATAGTTGTGGTAACGACAGAGCTGTTGATCGTATCTACATATTCTGAACTGCTCTGTCGTTATCACAGCTACATTTATATAAAAAAAAAGCTAAGTTACTTGACTTTAATAGGCCACTAGTTCTGATAGTAAAGAAAGATGAGATGAGATTATATTAAAGGCGTCTTTGCAAAACTATCATTTCCAGTGAATGATGCAATCAATCTATGATATATGTAATCTCTTTGTAATCTGCAGCAGGAAAAGGTCAGTTATTTTCCTCTGCAGAGGACGGAAATTAATGGCATAACTCATCATCGTTAATGTGAATGAGAAGATAATGGTGATTACTCTTCATTAATTTGAGTGGTTAGTCTGCAAATAATTCATCGAATTCAGCCATAGATTTTCCTGATTTTATTATAGTTCTACCGATTTATACACCCATTAGAATCTCTCTCTCTCTATCTCTGTCTCTCTCTCTCTCTCACCTAACCCACCCATCCCAACATATGCCTTTTTTTCTTAAAGAAAAGATATCTTCATCCACATATTAGGTAAAATGGTTGTTTTGTTAGCTAGTCTGTGGTAGTTAATTCTCTCTCCATATATTATTTCAGGTGCTTTGCCTGTTTTTAGGATGAAACGCATTTCCGAGAGAAAATCCCTACCGCCTCTTTATCAGATCAGCCAACATCTTCAGTTGTAAAGCCTTGTAAAAGTTTCTTACTTCCTAGATTCAGACTCGAGTCTTTCCAAACAAATTACATGTGACTTTTAAAATTTCACTGTTCTGAAAGCGCTGTATCCAACTTCTTGGCTTTCTTTAAAGACCGGATTCCATAGTACCTACAGTACTAAAAAGGAACACCATGGAATGAAGCCAATTTAAAGGTGTTAACCTGATGAGTTTGCTCCATGAAAGATGGAGCAAACTCAATTTCCTACTTGGGTAGAAAATTATATTTTATCCTTGATCATAAACCAATCAGTTTTAAAAACTTTCTTCAAAATAGTTTTGTTAATTCTATCTTCTCTTTCTTTCCTTTTCATAAAATGTAGTGTCTCTGATGCGTGTGTATACGTTGTCTTCAATATTGACTATTTCTGTAAGTAATGCTTAGCATATGAACTACAGTAGTCTGTTTGCGCGCCTATGGCTGGACACATTGAAAACAAAGGCCATCTTTTGAGGTGCCTGAATGGCCAGCAGTGGCTCACGACACCATCAATCATTCGTTCAGTGGAGAAAATAGAATTGCCAGCGCGACACGGTAGCTTGAAATTACACGAACGCAACCATCTGATATGTGCACGCAAAGCAAGTGGGATTTATTTCGCTGCTTCAAGCAGGCAACACAAATGGGCTTTCTAACGCTTGCGCTTCATCAAAAGTTCTCGATATTTGTATGTTTTCCAATAACTACTTTTCAGATTTGACAGGAAAACCATGATGACAATCTCTTTCCCTCTGTCTGTTTTTACTTCCTTCTTATAACAAGTCATTATTATGCACATAGAATAAGTAGTAAAAGTCATCCATCTCCTGCCCCTGCACAGGGGCAGGAGATGGATGATAGAAAGTCCCTGATATAAAGCCTGCTGAGCTATATTGTAATGCAGTGAAACAAGATTTACAGGGAATGACTACGTTGTTCTTTTTAAGAAATATCTTGAATGTTATCTACTTTTATGAAAGGTGTCTACAAGAAAGTAACGAAATTAATATAATATCATAAATTAAAATTGTATACCCTAAATAATTAATATATATTATTAAAATCCATAATGGTTTTATATTTATACTAATTAAATCTTGCTTTTCCATCTCTTGAGCGATATCTCGTTGTTCTGCAGAATGATTTTTGGTCAATTTGGAATGTTATCCAAATTATCATGATATTAAATGAATATTTGTTTGAGAATATATGATTTAAACGCATCGTAAAGCTGATCAATTCTGATGTAATTAGTTGTAATTAATGATTCCAATGAGTAGTAATTTGTAATGAAAACTTCCTTAATTAATTATACAAGTTAGCGAAGTTAGCTGACATAGTGGCAGCGCTTAGATAGCAATCATTTTCAAACAATACTCTGTCAGTTGGAGACACGCCAATAACCATATTCCAGGTTTGCTATAATAACTATGCTACGATAGTAGTATTATATACGACTTATAACACGGTACGCTGCAAAATACAAAAGCATTGTGACAATGCTTCTGAATCAGTATAGTATTCACTACATTGTATGAATAGAATGTTTAGAACAATGCTCTGCATTTATGTTAATTTTAATAATGGGTTAAACAGTAAAACAATATTTTCACTATCACTACTATGCAATTCAGTCAATATTTATTATAGCAATAAACTACTCGACCATGCATCACTGTATTCAACAAAGATTGTAGCCCCAATGCGATATTGCAATAAAGTATAACAGTACACATGTTATTATTTGACACCTCCAGGGAGTCCATGGACTCATCAAGGGAGGACACCTGCTCTACAACTCCGTCTCTACCATTCAATATCCAACTCACCGCAACTACACCAACGCCATCTACCGCCGACCACAGCTGGTATTCGCACAGACAGTCACAAACGATGCCCACGGCAGGATTCGAGCCTTTTGGCTGGAGAGCGGATACACTATCCACTCGGCCAACCAGGCCGGCTGAAATAATAATTATTTTAGTTTTTATTATTTTAGTTTTTAGTTTTTAATAATTATTTTAATTATTAACTAAAATAATAATAATTCTAAACATTATTTTAAATGTATAATGAACATGATTATTTAAAGGTCTTGGGGACAATTCAGCATTGTACATTCCGCACATGCATTATTCCTTTATAATAATGATCCCATACATCTGTCGTATCACTGGATTAACAATTTCAACTTTTTTTTTCGCTTGACATCTACACTGTATTTATTACAACTATGATACTAGCAAGCTGCACTGAACGTTCCAACAATGGTTTTAATAGCTGTGCACTGCATTACAACAATAAATCCAATATAATACTCGCTCTGAGAAATTTCAACAGCGTACTTACAACACAGTTCAATACCGCATTACAAAAATGTTTAGAGTCAAGTGCTTTTATACAATAATGATTGCAATAACAATTTTTCTGTAAGGTTACTGCAACGATTATAAACAAAGCTCTTCTGGATTGTGACAAGTCAATAGTATTATTCAACAATATATTATTGTTGGCCTTGAAAAAAACGGTTCTGTCCAACATATCGTATTGAAACAATAGATCTATTGCGTTACGACAATGATTCTCGATGCAGTATATTGTTGCATCCAATGGTTCTAGAAACTTGATTCAACTCTTGCATTCCAACAATGATTGGAATGACTATAAGGTATTACGCTTGAACAATAGTACATATTCGCTCCAGCAATATTTTAGCAACGGTGCCCTAAGTTCTAATATAACAATAAAATGAATGGATAAAATATTTCTTTGGCATGCAACCGAGCTGAAAAATAATGTGTTTTTAAAATCAATTTAAAATTGATATTTTTCACAATATATTTGACAGTCATATATTTCTAATGCATCATAAAATCTGGGATACAGCAGAATAAATAAATAGATGTGAATTCAAATTAATATTAAATGCGAACGACAGCCTCTGTCGGATAGTGATAGCGAATAGTATATATTGCGATAGCCTCCAGAGAACTTGGATGTATCTTTCAGAGATGCCTTGAAGCTATACGAGCGGGATTCAAACCATAAATAGAAATTTGCTTCGCAACGAACTCACTGACAACATAAAGCCCAGCCAGATCCCAGAAAGAAGGGGGGAGGGGGAATTTTCCTATATTACAAGCTGTTTGTAAACTTGCTGGCTCGAAAGGAAACAAATTCCTTTCAGCAAAAAAAGCGCTCCTTCTTAGTGCATACATATGAGGAAAGTTTTTTTTCGATTGAATTCTTTTTATCTTTAGATAACAGAGAACGAGGAAGATAAAAGAAGAATGGCCATCATCCTAAGATGTCACATTAACAAACAGTTTTTTTTTCTTTTTTACTAGAAAGTTGCGCTGGTGTAGCAATTTCAACTTCGATTTTTTTTCTTGAGATTTGAACGTTAGTTTTTGAATGAACAAATAGATTTCATAAGGAGTTCAAAGACAGTAAATATTGGACATATGTTTTAAGTTTCATATATAACTGTACATACAAAATTGGAGTTGAGTAGTTAAAAGAAATGCAACTGGGATCTTTGGGATACTTAATCAGAACTGAAAAGCAGTATGCTTTCTTACTTGCGCTAATAAAACACACAAGAAAAAAAAACAGATTCACATAAAAAATATAAATAAAAAATACAAATACAAAATACAAATACTACTCTATGCAAAGCAGGAATTCACTAACAGATCGATATAATTAACTTAATATTAAAAATTTCAAAAAGGTATACTTGCAAAATCTCTTTGTATAATTAAAATTCTAATTACTAAGAAAATCTTTTAAACAAATAATAATTAGTATATAATTTCCTTTTATGTTCTATATAAAATTTATAATATTTGCATTAAATTAGTTTAATATCATTTCTTATTTGCACAGTCGATCATGGCGCCCTCTTATCGACAAAGCAGTATTTAGCTTTATCAATAAACAATGGATTTTATGCGATTGATTTCATCGCCTTCATAGCACTACAAAAGTTATACTGATAAACAAAAAAGACTGCTTCAAGCATTCATTAAACACTTTGTTGCAATGTTAATACATTTCATGCACTTTGTAAGAAATGTGCTGTTATATTATCTTTTGTAAGTAGAGTAACACTCTTGAGGTCACAGGCTGAAAAGAAGAAACACGCATTATAGCTGAGATTTGTGATTGATTTGATTTCAGAGACAAAACGTAAGGGAAATTTTCGATATTGAAAGGCAATTTGGTATTTAAAAAGGAAGAAATTACTGTAATGACTGAATTACAACAACATGCTACACTCTCCTTAACTCGGCACCAAAAATAAAAGCTTTGCAGCTGTAAAGAATTTACTGTTAGTGATATCTTGCACTACTGTCCTGAGTATGAGGAGAATTGGGACCATCAAAGACCATTAATTTGGCACAACCACCGCTCTCTTAACTTCAAAGTTCAGATGTCCTGCTAGTTACTTGCACCTCGGGATACAGACTGTAGATAGGCACGTTTTCCTCCGAATTCTCTTTAGCCCACTCTGTTGAGAAAGGACAGAGATGCATGACAGATCTTGCTAATACAAGACCAAACTATGCAAAACCATAACACCATCTCTCGTCATCCCTATACATTCATATAGTGCTTGGCATGAATTGTCACTGTACTGCTATATTCCTCTATAACTGCAGCAATGTTCCATAGGTTTTGGCTGGTTCTTGACAGCGAACTAATCGTTGAATAGACTGCGCTTATACAAATGCAACCGCATCCCTATTATGGATCTTTCTAAATGGTCAGTATTCCAGTAGTTTCCCTATTCTCTAGATACTCATCCTGTTAACCTACAACGGTATTCGTGGGATTTTGTGTAATACACTGAAGGAATGTAATGAGGCTCTGGTTGCTATTACTGCCGTCTATTAGACTTGGCTCTGAGTTTCATAGCTTTAGCAGAATTGTGTATAGTTTCCGAGATTTGCATTGATTTCCTTTGAAATAAGTTGATGCAAAAGGAATCTGAAAGAAAATCCATATTTTTTTGTTTTTGTTTTTGTTTTCCACCAAGGAAATGTGTATGATGAAAGTCAGATTTCTTCGGAGCAATAAATTTGTTTAAGTTTTTAAGTAAAACTTTGCATAAAATAAACAATCCATATTCCTACTACACTTACAAAGAATTCCTGTTCTCCACAGTGGGAAAGAAGTGAATAAAGAGTTGCCGATTAACTACACTTATGGTACTAAATTACCGCAATATCTTTACGTCTTAAGGATGTCTTGAACTAAACCAAAATTTGTGAAAGATATGCAATGATCAAATTCCTGGAAGCATTCCAGTTATAATCAATTGCTTGGTTGGATGTGGTCATCTGAAACATTTAGAACAAGTGGCTATTTCATATCCATCTTCTGATGTGATAACAGCAAGGAATCTTTATAAAGCCTTTTTTAATTATTGAAGATGTATAATCTGTCTCAAAAGGTGGAGTTCTTAAACTCAGTTTCCCTATGCAAAACAGAACAGCCTAGAATAGACGCAGTTAACAGACATACTATGCTGACCTCAGCTTTTGTTTCATCTTTTGTAATTCTAACCAAGTTCAATCCCAACAAGAAGAAAAACTTCATAATTTACGCTTGTTTAGAATTTTTGAACCAATACTACTACTACTACTACTACTACTACTACTAATAATAATAATAATAATAATAATAATAATAATAAACGCTTTTATAGGGGAGTGGTGGAATAAAAAGATGTGCGAAAGTCATTTCGGGAAAGGTCCTGGGTCATCACTCGCAAGGAATTGAACTACCATAAGCATATACTTGAGCCCATTCGAAGTGTATCTTTTGTGAGCTCCTTTTTAGCTGAATGAACATGCAATAGGCGAACGAAGTGTCTTAACCATATGGCATATTCCCATCTCTGCTAAAACATTTAACGAACCATGTCTATTCTAGACGATTCCTGAAATATGTGCCAGCTTATCGTCGTGGATGATTCTTTTTTTTTGGGGGGGGGGGGGGGCGGGGTCTCTGTGAGCTTATATTTTGGTGGCGTTATCTGAAGATTCATGGGTTACACCGAATGGCAAGTTTTAGATAGAATCGCCAGTTGCTCAGAACCCAGTAATCTGAATAATCCGAGTAATCAACAAAGTAAACATTACCTTGTCGGCAAATTTTTGGTACGGAATTTGTGTATCAACTTCTTGGTACAGGAAAGATTGTAAATAGTTATGAGTGTCGTGTTCATAAGGATGACATCGCTTTTTTACTACCAGGTACTCTTTGATTAAGAAAATCATTGTCAATTTCTTCAAATCTGCAGGGATATTTTTGCTGGACTTCTCCATAACAACGCACCACGTGATGAGGAGTCCGACTTTATGCACAAAATCCTGAACAAAATTATTCAGGCGAATTCCTTTCTTTCTTGATTCCTCTCCCGGTTGCTCATACCTTCTCTTTTGTCTTCCATATCCGAGCATTCATCTTCTGCTTCATCATTCCACTATTCATATATATTTTCTGTCTTTCTTCGTTGCTCCTCTGCCATTTCATTACTTTTATTTCTCATACTCTCTTTAATCCTCACCATCGACTATATTTTTCTCTTCCTTCATTTTTTTCCTCTCTCTCTCTCTCTCTCTCTCTCTCTCTTTGTTGTTCTTCACTTTCCTCCTTTTGTGTTGTCTCTAAACAGCACGCTTGGAGAAATCTTAAAATGCAAGCAAGGGTGTCTGCTGCTGAATAATCCAAGTGCCTGAATTTGCAGATGACAGGCACGAAATTAAAAACTCAGCGTGTGTTTCAGCTGGGAGTGTTGTGCTTTCGCTAGGAAGAACTACGTTGCATTTAATCTGCTCGCTGACTGTTTTTTTTTTCAAGTGTTATGAATAAGTAAGGAACAAACATATTTTCCATTTACCTGTTAGCGGTTTGCAAGAGAAAACTTAAAATGTAGCCATATGTCCGTGAATTATTCATGTATCCTAATCCAAACTCTCCACAATCACTGTGAATCAGTTTGATTTAAAACATTCTTTACAATCTTTCTTCGTGAACAAATTACGATATTGCCTCAGATCTCTCAGTGAATTTTGAATGCATCAATTATACCACAATAATTTGCATTAACACTTGACATGATTTATCTTAAAGCTGGTAGAGTGATTTTGCGGCGACTCTCTGCGACACTGCATACAGGAAATAAGAATTAAAAGAATAAAAACAGTGTGATGGATGGTCGTCGGATTTTTTTCTTAGGTACATTATTAAGTGTTGGGCTAATCAGAGGAGAGAAACAAAATTGTTCATCAGTCTATGAACTCTCTGAGAGACTCTCCTTTAAATTTTTATTGAATTTAGTGGCAATTTTCTAGGACGAGCACAGGAAACAGAGAGAGAAAAATAAATGAAAAAAGATTAAACACGCATCCAATTTGAATTTGGATTCTACTATATAAAACGCATTACTTATTTGAGGTGGTATGATGACACCTGTTAAATTAACCACATATTATTGTTTGTGTGACTCCCGTACCTAAAGGACAATTTATGTTTTACTATAAACTTATGGTATTGTATTCTGGGTTCGCTAAGGGTTAGCTATTCCGGAAAACTAGCTCTGGAGTCCAAGCATGGCACTTTCTCAAATCCTTCAGTCCTCCAATAAACAGGATGATGTTATTCAACGGAGTGGTGAAATTCATCTTCCACTTAAGAGTATAATTGATATCAGATATTCACGCGGTTTATCCACAGACTGATATATTAGAATTATAGGTTTACTTGCTTCATGAGGTCACTTGAAACTTCTGCATCCTTCGAAGGTAAAACAATTACTGATATGTGAGAAAATTTGCCATAGATCATATGATGAGATTATATGAAAACATCATGAGAGAACATCTGAAAGATGTATAATACAAAAGAAGGAAATCAGCAATAGATTACCATTAACGAGAGAGCAGAACACAGCAGTTAATTTGTCCATTCACGAAGGTTTCATTTTGAATGATCATTCCTTTGAACGAACATTCAAATGAATGATTTAAGGAACTTGTTCAGGTGATCTGAATGCTTGCAGTCTAGAATCGAAACTAAATCATTTTAGATATTGTTTGGTTAACAACAACACAATTCTGCACTACTTTTAGTGCACGATTTGACGCATGTCACTAATCAAATTCGCGCACAAAACTAGTGAATAATAAAGCTAGGGAAAAACATATTTTCCTGGAATGTACAAAGAATCGCTAATAAGGATTTAGTGATTTAATCTTAATAAAGCTATCGACAGTAGAGGGTACAGGGTGAGTAAGTGTTTAATCCTACTAATCTTATGTCGTTGATATCACTCTTCATCTATTTGATTTTCTTTCTTTTTTTCAATCAGTACCTTTTGGTATCTATTCTGCCTATAGATCCCTCCTTCAGTTGCTCTTTTCAGTTTCATTGGATGTTGTTCATGTCTAAAAAGTCCTTGATCCGTTTAGGATGAGAAGGACTTTTATTAGGACTTTTAAGATAAAAGTAAGTTAACTGGTTTCCTATAAAGCTGGTAAAGGTCCCCCCCCCCTACCGAAAACTCCGTAGATTGATTTTCTCTCTCAAAACACAAACTGGCCAGAAAACACACGTTATTATTTTTTTGAGAGACCTCTTGGGAATCAGGGACTCATCGAGGGAAGCCACATACTACAAGCACCAGTTATCATACTTATTCTTGAAATCATTCAAACTGCTGGCATTCGCAACATCCAATGGCAATCCATTCCAATCACACCCTTCCTATGAGAGAACAATCTAGTCCTCACTCACTTTTTAGTGGCATTCACTCTCAGCTTCCAAGTATGCCCTCATTTACTGATGTAATATACTTATGACATATTGCCTTGATCGTAATTCCAACAAACTCTTTCTTAGTGATCTCAAACTATGTATAGTGTGAAACTAATGTTTCATTCAATTTTTGAACGATAGCCCATCTGTATTAGAGTCATTTCATTTTCCTATGGTACTTTCGCGATCTGCATAAGGATCTGCATTATCCTTAAAGGATAAGTACCTAATGATTAGCCTTTAAATAACAGGTACATAAGATTAGTCTTCAACTGCCGTGTACCTTATTATTAGTCTTCAAAGGACGTGTACCTTATGATTAGCCTTTAAAGAACATTTACATAATTATTAGTCTTCAAATGGCGTGTACCTTATTATTAGCCTTCAAATGACATGTACATAATGATTAGTCTTCAAAGGACATGTACCTTAAGATTAGCCTTTAAATGCGCATATTTTCATGATCTATATATATTATGCTCTAATGCGTGCAGAGTATTTCTTCGTTCCTCTATAAGGATAACTGATACGGATAAAAAATTGGAAATACTTTTTTAATTCAAATCATGCATATATTTTTCAGGAGCATATATTTTTCAGGAGCATATATTTGAAATTTCCATCGGTATAAAAATTATTGAAATATGCGGTTATAAACAGATAAATATGGAATCACTAGCGTAGTTTGCATTAAGCCTAACTGACTAGTAATATCAAGGTAGGTTGAGATGTTTGTCTAAGCTTATAATAACAGTAGGTGTCTGCATAAATGTACCCACCTTTGATTCGAGCTCTTAATATAATGATAAAAGTATGGCACGTTACTTCTGGCTGGTATTTCCTTTTCCAGAATAAAATCTACAGGGTACGCATGAGTTAGTACAGTTTTCCCTCTGCGAGATTCATTCCTGCGTTTGCACAAACATACACACACACAAACATACAACGAAACGTACGCACACACGCACACGCACACAAAGAAAACTTTGCAGTCCACGAGGCTACACACATTCCAGCTGCACGAAGCACAGGCAACTTGTAGAACGCGTGTCATCAAAAATGACAGCTAGGTCAGGAGTTGCCCACTCGGAGACAAGTTATCGAGCGAATAACCGCGCACTCTGGAAGAAAACGCATAAACGATTGGGAGCGCACGTCGAGGCCAATAAGCAAGAACATTGCGAACTCGTTGCTCTACCTGGTGTCAAATTAACGAATTAAATTGGATCGTGTCTGAAAGAACGTTAAGTGTAGCGTTGGTTTAACGCAATCACGGTAGCAATTTTAAGTTTGGTGTGGGTGCAAAGTAAAAAGTGTCAAGGATCTGTAGCGACACCTGGTGGTCATTTGTATATACATGTAATTACAGGAGATGTATTGGTTACTTTACGTATTTATTTTTCTTTTTTTTTTTTATTTGTTTCATATTTGAACCATTTAGAACCTCCAAGTAATAAAGCCTAAATTATAATCGTAAAGAGACGCAACACAGAAACTTAATAAATACATCAATAGTCGAATCAGAAACGTTGGCTTAATTTAAGCCGAGATAGGGATTTCAAATCTACGAGCTATGACCTAAGGAAAATTAAAACTTTGTACATGTTATAATAGCTCGTAGTTCAACGAGTACGATACAATAGGTGCGAAGATCATGGAGAACGTGTGTGTGTGTATATATATATACCATAGAATTTATTCTTCAATCAGTTTCTTTATCCACCAGACCACACACTTACATAGTGAGTCGATACGGGATATCAAATGTAAAAATATCAGTTTGTGAATTTAAAAGAAAAAAAAAACTAGCATGGTACTAATTGCATTCATCTCACAGAATAAACGAAATTGCAGATAAGGACATGCAATCAGACGATTTAAGATAAGGTAGAAAAGAATAGGAAATTCATATGGCTTATAATGACTAATTTCTTCAAACTATTATGCTAAATCCTTTACATTGTAAGTGGTTATTTGTAGTTGATCTAAATATTTTTTTTTTGGTTTTATTAGTGTTAACAGCACTTCAGTTGAAAAGAGTAACAGTATCAATTAATAGTCTTTTCTAACTAAAGAGCGTCCATAGTTCAATCCATATAGACGAAGCCTTTTGGCCGGAAAGACCTGGGTTCGATTCCTCCATGACGTGAGGAACCTTTATCTAGTCTCTTTCGACTAAAGGTGAGCTAGCCGATCTCATACGGAGGTAGAGGGTTATTTCCCCTACAAACTCGGGGTTTTTTGTCCCTCGGAATAGGCAAACTGGCCCCGTGAACACACACACACACATCTACAGACATCAGACACTCCTGGAATAAGGAGTGACCAACCTATTCCGTAGGGATTTCGGTTTCGAATGCCTACACAATAAAATGTGGGTCTACGCGTGAGCGTAAATCAACAACAACAAAAAGCTAACTAAATTTATTTCTTGAAACAATAGAAGGCCGGCTGCAAATAAATAAGCTTCTATTGCGATAGTAGATATTTTGAAAATAAAACCGTAGATTTACCTTTGAAAGCTGAATATGTTGTCTGCATACAGTGGGAAAGAGAAAGATCACGTGATAGGTGTTTTTTTGGTCAGAAAGGCCAAGATTCGGATCCCGTCAAGAAGGCGAGAAACTATCATAAACATATCTCTTACGAGAGTGGGGGCGTCCCTCCAGAAAACGGATAAACAGGCCGTAGAACGCACCCACAGAAATGCTAGTCTCCTGACCATATCTCTGTCGTAATTACAATCAAAGCCATTCTATATATATATATATATATATGGGAAATGGGAAAGAACTGCTGAATGGAGAGCGCATACGTTAATCACTCGACTAACCAGGCCAGTAATCAAATTATCAGTTATATCCGACTGATAATGTTATCATAGTATCATAGTTTTGAATGTTATCAAGAGGTAAAACAATAAAACCCCAATAATTTTTGCATCATTTTTAAAAATATATTTTCAAGACAAAGTATTAAATATCATTTAAAAGCTAAGTTTTGCGGCATCAAGACACAAGCACTTTCGGACTTAGTTTCCAGTTAAAAAGCGTATGAAAAGGATTCTAGAGTACCGTATTACCGTATCTGTTCTTATGATAGATCTTACGATAGCTGCTCATAGGATACATCGCAAGTATTGTTACATTTAAACTGCAGATGAAGAACTTCAGGAAAACAATGGCAGAAATCAAGTGGTATTAAATCATTACAAATTATGATATGACTGAACAGCAACGCAAGTAAAGAATTTTTTTGGAAAAATGAAAAGAATTCCACTTATTTGAAACGTTCTATGAAGCGCGTAACTTATCAAGCAGGACATGTATACGGTACGTGCTCACCAATGAGCTCATCGTTCTCTTATTCCAAGTCATGCAGACAGGGAAAAGTAGCTGACTCCGCACAGCAACTTACTTGGAGTACGCTGTCAGCTCTTGAAGGGTATGAGCACATTCACATAAAACAAAATGGGAAAGAACGAAAGATGTAAGTATAATGGTGACAGCGCCATCATGCACTCAAATATGTCGCTGTGAAAGAAAATAAAAGTAAAATTAAAATGTACAAAATTTATGTGAATAAACTTATTAGTCTTTGAAAACAAGTTATCCTTTGAAACCATTCTTGCACAACAAACTATTACCAAAAGTTCCGTTGGCATATAACGTGAAGCTTTACTTCACAGTAATCAAACCTAATTATAAATAATTTCAATACGTGCTTAGGTACAATAACAAAACATTTTCTTTGCTTGTGTAGAATTAATAGCGTTGTGACTCTTTCGTTGTATGTTTATCACCGTTTCAGAATTGATTTATACATGTGGAAACATTTTTTCCAGTTCATAATTCTTAGTTGCGTTTTCTTTGAATATAAAAACATTTTTTTAAAAAAATTGAAACAATTTCGACTATTAGATTCTTGGATGTCTAAAGTTATAGCGATGATTGCAGTCGCATACGGTATTCAGTCATTTATTTAGACATTTGGATGATGCATCCTTTGATTGCCTACTGTGGAATTTTGCACTGTATTTAAAGTGAAATAACTGGTTAGTTAGCATAATACTTGACTGTTTAACGAGTTAATTGATTTGTTTGTGACCGGGTGATTGTTTTAATGTGCATTAGCACACTTAGCAGAGTAAATAGTCAGTCAAATGCACTCTCCTAATTGATTAGCAAAGTATTTACTTCTACGTTAATATTTAGTTGATTACTGCAGCAGGTACCTGTAATTATTACATGAATTGGAATTTTGATCATCTTGCGTGCTTTACTTATATAATGTTCCACTTTTAATCGGACTTTTTTTACCCTCTCGCATAAAGTGTCACCGAGCTTCACTTCCACGCTTTGTATATAAAAATTAATAAAGGAAAAAGAAAATTTATTATGAATATGAGGCTTACTTATTTGCAATTATCTTCCTGAGACTTAATGAAAAACCTCTTATCGATCTAAGAAGCGAATAAGTCGTGAGAGGAAAGGTCTGTAATACACATTGTGTTGCAAACACCTAAAACCGTATTGCTGCCTAGTGGTAGAAAAGAGGCAGCCTCTTGAAGTGTAGCGCTGATCTGTTCACGCTAGTAATATTTCCAAGAAGGCGTTTCCAATACATTTTATAGAACTTTCCAAGCAGCATGCTCTTGAAGAAACCTGCGATGGGTAATTTCTTTAGAATCAAAAATCCTATCATGTTCAGTCTTCAAAGGCTGCACGGATTATGCAATGAAAATAGAAAACATTCTGATAATCTCGTGATAAATATTATTGATAATATGTTGATAAATATTAATTCAGAGATAGTTGTAGAAAATTCTTCCTGTTAATTATAAAGTATGTTATATTACACAATAGATTGCATTCTTGTTTTAATCCTTTATCCAAGCGAAAACAAAGTTTTGTGCATGAAGTATCTTCACCACTAACTACTTGTATATAGAGGCTGTTTACTTCACAGCAGTTACCTCCATCCATCTGTTCATTGGACATCAGTAGATGCCATATAGTCATCAGCTTGTTGAAATATAAAAATACCCATTACAAGAGAAACAACAGCTATAAATTAACTTGCAAACGTATTGCTTACATTTGAAGGCGTCCTGGATGTCAATAGTCGGCGTGGTTGGTCGAGCGGTTAGCGTATTCGTTCTTCAACCAAAAGGCTGCGGGTTCGAATCCCGCCATGGGCATGGATGTTTGTGATTTTCTGTGAAAATACTAGTGGTGGTGGGCGGTAGATGGCGTTGGTGTAGATGATGATGGTAGTTGCGGTTCTTTGTAGTTGGTGGGAGGCAGAGTTGTAGAGTAAGTGCCCTCCCTCGATGAGTCTTTGGACTCCCTGGAGGTTTTACGTAATAATAATGATAATAGTATTGTTGAACACGTTGACGAGGACATGATCTCGTGTACGCCAAAGCTAAATAGCTGAAGAATGACAATCAGAGAGGTTATAGCTAAGATTAGTAATAAGATGGACCGGATTGAAGACAATTTCTGTTTGATTCCACAGTTCTTCTCTCCAGCTCATCGTAGCATCTAAAATGTTTTCTGATTTGTTCCACATCACTGGATGAATGATGATCCTCAGCGAGAGCAGATTTAAGAACGTGAATAGATAGTTCACTATCAACTTTAGCATCTTTCTGAGCCCTAGCTTCTACTGATGAGACCTCAATAAATGTTGAAACTAATCTGGGTGGTGATCCTCCCACAATGTTATTGCATTATGCGATACTGAGGCAATTAATTGAATCCAACAGCCTCTGTTACAAGTAGTCTAGTCGTAAAGATACTTTATGTGCGAACTTTCTTTGCTTGGGTAAAGGATTAAACAAGAATGTGATTTCTTGCTAAGAACAAAATATTAATTCAACAAAAAAAGAAAGAAAAAAGAAAAAACGAGCTACAGTTGGCCTTCGTTTTCTGGATATTTCTGCGACATTACCTAAGAATAAATTTATTTCAGTGACACACTTTTTTTTACCAAAAGTATATACGATTCACAGCCACTAAGGTGTGCTCCATGGTTTTGAAAAATATGGGAAAGTCAGAAGGTATCAGTAATTGATACAAGTTAGTGCGAATTGCTAATGATGCGACAAACGCAGTGATTGGACAACATCGAACATCTCTTCGAATGCCACTTTGGACATGAATGTTTGTTTATGCCTTTACGTTGACTTTCACCTTCCGGTGTAAGACGACCACCCTACTTATTAGAAAGCAAATTTACATAATTTACGATCTTCCAGGGGTGGGATTCACGTGAAAAAATAAAGTGAAAATAATGTTGGCAAAAAAAAAAAAAAAAAAAAAAAAAGATTTCATGGTTTTAGCTAAAGCAAATCGTTCTGAAGTCAACCTGAGGAAGACTTTTTCCCTTAAACATTAAGGACAATCATTCTCGGAATTTCATAAAAACGGGGGGGAAGTGTTGGTTTTTGATATTATTTGAAATCTGAATGACTTAAACATAAACTTTGGGGAAAAGGTGGAGAGAATAAGCATGTAATGACAACTTTCTCTATTTGCATCTGCGGGGGTCTCAGATAACGTGTCGTGATGTGGTAATACAGCTGAATTTAATTTTGAGCAAACACGAAATTAAAACTGAAATATACAAAACTCTGTCAGCAAACCTTCGGCCCTACCAAAAGTATCCGGACATCGCTTATCTGGCAGGCCATTCATGATGGATGCAGTCAATAACATGTTAAGCCATCCTTTGCAGCAATAATCGCTGCAACAAGCGGTGGAAGGCTATCTACAAGTTGTTGACACTGTTCTTGTGGAATACGTGGCCATTCGGCCTTCAAACGCTCCAACAATTGATAGCAGTTGGTGACAGGTGGCTTGTACGGACGTATGCGGTGCTCTAGAATCCCACATCACTTTAATCGAGTTCAAATCGGGGCTCTGGGTCGGCTAAGGCAACAGGTTAATGGCAGGCTACGTGAACCACCTTTGCATTGTACGCGCAGCATAGCACAGCGTGCCGCATTTCTATGGAAAAAAACAATAGATTGCATTCGCATAGAACTCCGCCCTCGCTCCAGGCAGATGGTTAGCCAGCACCTCCTGTTATCTAGAGTCATTGAGTCTCGTGCCCACACCTGCCATAACTTCAACATCACAATCCCTCACTGTGATCACGAGACAGTCTTAGTCATATATCTCGTGATGAGAGTCGCTTCATTCTCCACCAATCGGATGGGCGGGGTCTGGAGGCTCCCTCACCAGAGATCATCACTTTCGTCCACTGGTCCAGTGCTGACGCTCTTGACACCAGCGCAGACGCCGCCGAGCATTCGCCTTCGAAATGAAAGGCTTCCCCTTCGCAGCCCGCCCGAAAAACTCCATATCATGAAGAGCACGCTGCATTGTTCACGTTAATGGGCCACACTGGAAGGAGAACCCTCTAGGTCCACTAATACAGCAGCTGTGATGGTCTGAGGAGTGGTCCCACGAGCGAGTCTTCCTGACCTCTCTGGCAAATGACTCGTTTGTTGCGGTCCGAAAGGATACGGGGTCTTGATAATGGTGGTGCGACCGTGCTTGCTTCTCGTATTTCTGTGCAACTCCATGTACAGTGAATCGTGAATACCGGGTCAGAACACTGATCTCACGGATGGACTTGCCACTTATACGGCACCCAATGATCATGCCTCGTTCAAAATCATTTAAGTATCGTGTCTTGGGCATGCTGGCCAACCGTGTTCTGCAAAACTGCTGCCTTGGATGTCTGTTACCTTCCGTTTATAGCAGATCCTATGTAATGCTTTATGGGAGATCAGAACATTATATCTGGTGGGTGCCCGGATACTTTTGGAACGGCAGTGTACATGTGTGTAAAGAACTATGGAGTAAAATCTATGTTCTGTCTGTCTCAAGAACGAGAGATTGTTTTAGAGATATTCCATATGGAACTGTCAGAAATCCAACGTAAACTCGAATCTGTGGTAAAATATAATGATGTTCTCAATTTAATATAATTTAATGTGTGCGTGTGTTATGTTATATATATATATATATATATATATATATATATATATATACATTACATTTATTTACTCACATTTCTCTTTGTTGTTAGTGGTTCTATAATTTCTTCTAAGGTTGTGTCTCTTGACCTAATACTGCAGTCTGTCTTACAGAAGGTAATGGTTCCTTTATTAATGATAAAAAGGAAATGAGATACCAGCCAAGTTTTATAATTATTTCTCTGCTGGTTCCCAGAAGAATTCTTACGTATGAAACGCGTCAATAATCTCAGGCGCTCAGCTCATTTCAGTGACTACTAAGTCCTGTCCAGTCAGAACCCGTATTTGCTGTGAGTAATTAGTTTATACCACTTCGTTATTTCTCTGTTTTTTTAAGTCTGACATGTGAATGAAAAATGCTTAAAGAGAGTGCCGTTTTTATAAGAATAATTGTGAAAGGTTCGCGGTGTTTTTAACTATAATTATATATTATTAAGACCAAAGTAGGGAGGGAGGGGGATCTCGATTTCGTCTGTTTTAACAGCTAAGAAAACCACGGAGGTTCTACTAGTTGCTACCAAAATATATCCTGAAGGGAATAAGAAATTTTTATTCTGAAAAAAAATCTATTTGATATCCGATATATGTATTTGGAAGCATGAATTTACTGTGTGATCATTTGTCCGCAAATAAAAAAAATCGCTCCCGGAAATAAATCAGATCCCGGGATCACAAATCGATCAGAAAGCAAAATACTGTGCATTTTACCGATCTAGGAAGATTTGCTTTGCAAATCTTCCTAGATCGGTAAAAAATAAACACCCGCTCTTCCATTAATTTTTTGTAAAATTATTGAACATCTTAAGAAGCGTGCTATTAATATTTCCATATCCTTGAATGGGAGGAACTTTATTTCTGCCCCTTCGGTAAGGCTAAGTGAGTCGGACTTGGACGGAGAAGGAAAAATTTGTCTTCAGCAAATGTGGGAAAAATTAGTTATTCGATTAAGGGTGAAGTATGCCACTGAAGTATCCTTCTTTAGCGCCGTAGGAAAACGCATGACACGTATCTTTCCTATACTTGTCTTTCACTTGAAATGACTAACTTTAAACCCGTTGAGAACGAGAGGAATTTTTAATAAAGGATTTTCAATTAACGGTGAGCTAACAAGTCTCATTTATTTATTTATTCTTGTGGCAAAAGGAATACAAAGCAGCTACAGGTCAATGATATCAAGTCCAGAAATCCAATCCAGGGCCTCACCGTCACCTCGTGGATGTTTTAGAAGCCATCACCATGAAATTGGCGCCTTGGGCAGTCATTCACAATATGAGTGATCGTCTGGGCCACAGGGGAACAGTCACAATAAGGATGGTCTGACAATCTCCATTTCTATAGTAGGTAGCCACATCTGCCCTGGTTAGTTCTGATCCTGTTGACAGATGATCAGATCTTCGTAGGAAGAGCAAAACCAGGTGCGGAGCACAGGGATCTTCAACCAGGAAGCTGTTTGTTGGAAGATTGTTGGACCAGTGTTGCTCTCTCCACATGTCAGGTGCTCATGGTAAGGGAACTGAAGAGAGTTCGTCTGGACCAGAAAGGGTTTCTTGATTTTTAGGCAAAGACCAGGTGGATTTATGAGAGTGTGGTGCAGGGGCAGGAGCGAGTTGCTCATTACTTTATTAAATACTTTAATCGAGGCTTGTCTTCTCTGTATATTTGGTAGAGCAATGTTAGATAGGACAGGCAGCCAGGGGAGAGGGGTGCTTCTCAGTGTCCCACTAATTGTGCTCATGGTAGAGTTTAGTTGGGTGTCTATAATGTTAGTGTGCTCACTTCTTTCCAGATGGGAGCACAGTATTCTGCTGCAGAGAATGCGAGGGCTAATGCAGACGAACTTTGGACTTCTGCACCACAACCACAAGTCTCATAAGGAGGTTGTAGGTGAAAAGTCGAGTGTTATTCCGGTAAATGAAGAAACATTAGCTGGAAAAACACACACACGCACAATGAACTATCCTCATAGACTTAGATGCTTCCAAGGTTCTTCATTCCGAAAAAAATGAAACCATGGAATTAACAGATATAATATACTGACTTCATGGCCTTTCTTCGTCCATAATTTCAACCAAAATCAATACACATGCATGTAAAAAATACGTTTTTTTAAAAAGGTGGATAAATGCTAGCTCACATAAGGATATGTTAACCTTATGTACTAATTACAAGATAAAGTAAATTTGAGCTAAGAAACAGGAGTCTGATCTGATTTTCCCTTTCAGTCGTTTTCCTCCGTATGTGACTTTGTAGGTATTGCCCACAAAGTATTCCAGGTGAGATTTCAACAGGGTAGTTCACCATTGCTTTTTCCCAATCCCTCCCCCCCAAATTTTATCCGGACTCGGGACCGGGATATGGCCGGGACGTATTCATGACTGTAATCCATGTTTGTTCATGTGGCCGGGTTGCCTGTTCGGGGACGAAAAACCCAAGTTTCCGGATGATAAAAACCATGCCTCCATATGAGGCCGGCTAACTAACTCACCTTTAGTCAAAAGAGATCAGACCTTCACGTCACTGACGGGAATCGAACCCAGGTTTTTCCGACCAAAGGGCTTCGTCTATACCGACTGAGCTACGAAGGCTCTGGAGTCTGATACGATAGCATTACTGAAAGAATATGAAAGTTGTTTCGAGCACAGTTTTCTAGTCACTACACTATTGAAACTCCACTGAAGAGTTGAATACGCACTTTCGAAATCGCATTGAAAAGCTTCAGGAAATCACTATGGTCAATATATTGTACTGTGTCTTTTGCGAAATGCAACTCACAGATTAAATTAAAATATGTAACAGTTATTACTAATTGATATGAATATAAATTGTTCAGAGTCATTCTGGGAAATGAAATATCAGGAATAAATACACCGTTTTTCAAAAGTATTGGAACATCGGAACATGTTCATGTATTATGTACAGCATAGTGTATAACTTCGCTAATGATGAAAGGGGGCGCAGAATTAAAATGTGAACAGATCGAGTACATATTAAGTACGAGTGTTTGAGCTTTGACTTTCAACATCCCAAGCACAGTTTTTTTTTTTTCTATGGGAACGTCATATACTAGTGGAGAAAGGACACCGACGTTTCACACAGAATTGGCTGCCCAGTAATTTATTGATTACGTGTTAAGTGCAAAGTGTGGAAAACAAAACAAAATATTAGCGTATTGTTTTTTTTTTTAATATAACATTGACCATAGTATAAAAATTTCTTTAAGTGTCGCGAAACTTTGGAGACGTAGTATATTCACCACGAAATAGCTGTTAGAATTTCAATTATTTACATTAAAAGTGCCGACAACGATTTCGGATATCTATATCTGTCATTTTCTTATTTATTTCTTATATCGGAATGTCTTGTATCCAATAAATCCATTGGGACTTCCGTGTAGAGAAAAACGGTACACAATTCTCAATCCTTGCACACATTTCATAAAATGGAACTGATTTTTTTTTCTTACTCGGATCTGCTATGAATCACTAAAAACTCGTTTTCCAAAAAACTGCTTGAAAGGTGTTTCCAGAAAGAAATATCCAAAAAAAGGGGGGGAAGGAGTGCTTTTTGACTGAATAAAATGATGTTCGGATACACATAGTTGCTCTCACCAACAATCCTAGACAGCGCCATTTTTTATGAAATATTTAATGCCACAACACGGTCTTTCCATTGCATCCTCGAGTCACGTCGTCGCTATAGCAACAATAAAGCGAAAGCTTTTTTTTTTTTTTTTTTTTGTTCCAAGTAAATCTACATTGAGCAGCGATTTGGGAGATTCCCCAACAGCTGTATGAAGAACTAAAATGACACATCAAAGTGAAATTGACTACTTTTGGAATGCTGGGATTTTGTCTTGCAGCGAATTCAAATTTGCATTATTTGTACAAACGTTTGCTGCATAATATTCGATATAATAAAATCTTTTATTTTACATAGTTATTCCAATATGATAAGCTATTTCCGTATTTAATTTAACTTCCCTTATTTTTCTATTTTTATTATTTAAATATTCCTTGGATATAATCACAAAACTAATTATTAACCAAAGTGGTCTTTGGTTGCTGGCGTTTAATTAAAAATTTCTATTATAATCATCATTGATTAAAATTTGCCCTCCATTACTTCAATTTAATTAAAGTTAATTAAATTGAATTAATAAGTGATGTTAGCAAGAATTAGCTCATCTGGCAATTTCATAGAATCTAAAGTAGTTCATAATAAGCTGAATGCCCACTGACTGAGCAGTTTCATTACGATCATGAGGAAGCCATTTGTGGCATCGCTTATGAAAATGATCTCGGCGAGAAAATAAAAAATACGCAGACTATTTTTGAGCCATTTAAGAATGAAAAAATCATCTATTTGTGGATAAATTTGAGAAGCACTCAAAAGTAAATTAGTATTCCAATAATTTGGAGCAATACGTTGATATATTCTGAACTACGTGTTCATTCAAAAAACTTCAAATATTTAAACCTTAAAAATCCTAATATATTTGTAACTTTTAACTAATTTTATGCAATTAGGATGGGCACAGTGATATTTGAAAACCATTTGTTACATTATTTGTCATTTTGGATGCATTTCTCAAAATGAGCGATTTCATTTCTTGTTGCATGTTTCTTCGTTTGTCTGTAACAAATTATTCATATTCTCTGGCAGGGAGTTTACTAAAATCTGGTATTTAAATTCCTAACAAAAAGGCAAAATGTGTCGAAATTATATATTCCGATAACTCCTTCCTGTTTTGACAAAAAAAAAAAAAAAAACATGAAAATCTTATTTCAATTGTCAATAAAAATATATCAAAATTTAACACAAATTGGGATTTTTGTCGATATTTCGATTGAAATTCGAACCATTTCAAACTGTGTGTGTGTGTGTGTGTGTGTGTGTGTGTGTGTGTGTGTGTGTGTGTGTGTGTGTGTGTGTGTGTGTGTGTGTGTGTGTGTGTGTGTGTGTGTGTGTGTGTGTGTGTGTGTGCGCGTGCGCTAATTTCAGTGGCGGCTCGTGACTTGAAATCGTGTGGGGGGGCTGCAACTTTCGAAATATACATACACTGTAAGTACGGTTTATACGTGTTTTGATAAAATATCAAAATTATGGTAAAAATTTAAAAAAATTAACCACGAAAAAATGTTGTTTATTATCTATAAAATAATACAGTTTGGTATAATTCAAAATTACTTAAAAATAAAATCCATTCCTTTAACTGTAATTAAAGGAATGGATTTAAAATTTTTGGACATTACAATTAAATCCTTTAATTGTAATGTCCAAATATTTAAAGAGACAGAGTAAACACGATAAGCACTACGAACACTACTACTGGCGCAAACTGCATATAAACAACATCGGAACTGCGTGACGGACAGTGCCGCATTACGCTAATAGCTCGCATCTCACCATGACGTGCATATCCTTGCGAGCGTAGCAATATGACACTGTGGTAAACATAGTGCTGCTAGCGTCCTTCGCCCTCCTAAGTGCTACAAGATGGATTTTTATTAATTTTTATACAAAATAAGAAAATTGTATAGGATTGTTGATGATAAAATTAAATATTACAAGCAAATATAAATAAATTAATGAATATATTTATATATCGGGGGGGAAAATGGGGGAAGGGGGCTGCAGGTCCGCAGTACTTATGCACGAGACGCCCCTAATTCTACTTTTTACGCAAAACGATATCTGAAATGATAACAATAACGATGATAATAATAAAATTATAATAATGATAATGATAAAATGTTACTAATAATGATAATGATGTAGCGATAGTGATAATTAAATAGTGATAATGATGATAGTGATGATATTGTCATCATCGTTATGATAACGATGATGACAATATTAAATGTTACCGATAACCCAGTTTTATTTAAACCATTTCAATTGACAAAAAAAAATTGAAAGGCAAAATAAAAGTATGTTTGCAGTGCTTATGCCAAGAACAGATTTGTCATCATGAATCGTGCCATTACAAGATGGAATTATGAAACCTTTTTTTTATGATTGTCTGCTATTATTTCCTTCCTTGTTTCGGTGCCTGTTTACAACAGGAACTGAAGATGTACCTTTTATTCTCTAAGAAATCAGTAAATTTTTATTTACTAGTATTAAGATTCCATTATGTAAATAAATCCATTAGATTTGCTATTTTTTTATTTTATTTTTATTTTGGCCCCTTCAGTGTGTGGTAAATTGAAATATATTACAAGGACACATCCATTCATATATTTTTACAATATGTCTTCATTATCCGGATACATTTACGAAACACAAGTCCAACAAGAAAATGCTCTTCTTAAAGTTCCCTAGAAAGCTCAGATGCCGACAGGAGTCAATTTTTAAATGATAAAAGCCTGCAGAGTTTGCTTACCTGTTTATGTAAAATTCAATATTCCGAAGTAATATGCATTTCGCACGGAAGTAATTAACATAATATCTAGTTTCGATATTTCTTTTCGAAAAAGAAAGATAAGGAAGAAAAGAGAAAGAGATAGATAGAGGGTAGAAGTGAAATGTGTAAGTAAAAGAGGAGAGAGAAGATAAAAAAGAAAGAAAGAAAAGGAAAATACTGACTATAAAGCTGGAGAAAGGATTTAAATATGTCTATATGGGGTTCAAAGAAATCAAGAAATGGCGAATAAAATTTCCAGATTTTACCTTGGAATAATGAAGTAACTTCTACATCTGCGTATTCTCTGTGCTTTAATAATTTGTGTTGTTCTCTGTATTGTCTTGTTGTCTGTATGCTTTGTTATGATCTCTGAAATTATCTCCATTATGTTCTTTCTCTCCGAAAGAAATCCATTTAAAAACTTTTGCAAGAGTTTTGCCTATTTCAGAGATCATAACAAAACATACAGACAGACAGAGAACAACACAAATTATCCTGAAGATAACGACTTAATGGCGCAGATATCGAGGCCTGTTCAGAGGGTTTATCGCAACAAAAATATGTAGCGAAAAGGATTCTATGTTTTTAGCAAAAGAGAGGAAACAAGACAACGAGCTAACGGATGCTGGAAACACACGCCGGAATAAGATGAAGAGTTTTATTTATATGTAAATCAGAGATAAAACGAGCAAATAAAAGTCTCTCATTTGGCGAATCGAAAGACTTCGGAATAATTTGAAAACATTGCAGGATTACAAAGCAACACACACACACACACACACACACACACACAGGTATGTCTCGGTAGTATAATTGAGACATCGTCTTCAGCTCAGCAGACATTCGCAAATCCAAATAGCTTATTTTTCACAACGCATATTCCGTCTGTCTATTTATCTTAATCAAGATTTGTTTTACTAGTGACAGCATTCTCTCTCTCTCTCTCTCTCTCTCTCTCTCTCTCATGATAGGACACATATCCTGCTACGCTTCACATACGTGTATCTGTCAGATAAAAGTCATGCGATAATGTTTTCCATTAATATCATAATAACGCATGCGATTATTCTGATACTGCGTTAGTTTCTTCTTAGGTTCTCCGAGTATTTAAACAGGAAGAAAAAGCATACTCCGTAATGTAATACATAGAACTTTCAATGGATTTTTGCTACTGTATTACATAGGGATATAAAGGTTTTATCAACAGTTTTTAAACTTTCTACTTTTTTATATATACAGGGTGTCCCAAAATTCATGGAAGAAGTTATTTTGATAGAAAACACAGGTTTTTAATTAAAAATTGTAATTTCTTATTGATTCATAAAGTATACAGTATAGGGTTATGCATGGAATAGCATATCGGGTAAATGGCCTCCACGGCTTTGCTGGCACATACGCACTCTTTTGTCGAAATTTTCCATGACCGTTTTGCATAAATGTGGCTGAATTTCGTTGATACAGCGCTCAATTTCTTCCTTCAAGGCGTGGGTGGTCGTGGGGTTGTTGGCATAAACCTTAGACTTCAAAAAACCCCAAAGAAAAAAGTCCAACAGCGTTAAGTCACATGATCTGGGCAGCCAATTCTGATCACCAAAACGGGAAATTACACGACCAGGAAATGACTCATGCAGTAATTGAATTGTTTCTCGGGCTGTATGGCATGTGGCACCGTCTTGTTGAAACCACATATCGTCCATATCCATATCTTGCAATTTAGGAACAAAAAACTGGATTATCATGCCGCGACAGCGAGCACCATTAACTGTTATTGCCTTACCAGCCGCATTTTCGAAGAAGAATGGAGCGATGATGCCTCCAGCCCAAAATCCGCACCAAACAGTGACACATTGTGGATGCATTTGTTTCTCAACAATCACTCGTGGATTTTCTGAACCCCAAATGCGACAATTTTGTCGATTAACGAAGCCATCAAGATGAAAATGAGCCTTATCGCTGAAGATGATTTTGTTCGAAAAATAAGCATCCACTTGTTGTTGTTCCGTAATCCATTCAACGAACTCTCTTCGCTGTGTGTGGTCATTTTTAATAACCCTGAACTATCAGCTGTCACGCTGTCTTTTTTTTCTCGTTGGCAACGCTTTACCGCACAAATGCCGCTAAATTTAAATCTTGCGTGAATTTTTGGACACCCTGTATAAACCCTCTATATATCTCCAGCTTGGAAAATCCTATTTTTTTTTGTTTTTTTTTTAATAATTTTATATTAGAATGAACTCAGTTATCTCTCATCGAAGTTTAAAGAAAATGCAGCCAGCACATTATAATAACTTTGGGTTTCATGTTCAAGTCTTTATTAGAAAGAGTAATAAACTACTAGCATGATTAGTCAGTCCTGGTAAACTAGACTTCAAAAATTAAATTTCTAAAATTATGCATTCTTTAGGTGGCATGCTGATGATAACCGCACTCCTCTGTAATTACAAGGAAGAATTAGAACAAATTCTTGATAAAGTTAGCGAGATCAGTAATGACAGAGGACTTCTACTCAATCTTAGCAAGACAAAGATTATGGTTCTCAAAGGAAATACAGACAGGGAAGCCTCTGAGAAACAAGTGTACGTTAATGGAGAAGGAATTGTGGAAGTCAGCTAGTTTGAGTACGTGGGATCCAGAAGACTTCAGAAGAAGATGCAGAATGGCTAAAACAACAGGCATCCATATTTCAATGAATACGTCAAGGGACCTACAGTTAATACTTGTACCTTTATTCTCTCTTTCTCTCTCTGTCTAAAATCTGGAAGGATCGATCTGTCTCCAAGGGAACAAAGTTGAGGATTTTGAATGCAGTTGTTTTTCCAACTTCTGGATGTGAGAACTGGAACCTAAAGAAGTCAGATAAGAAAAGAATAGCTGCTTTTGAGATGAGGTGTTACAGGCTGTTGAGGATATCGTATACTGAAAGGCGTACGAATAAGTAGGTGTTAGAAAAGATCAGTAGAACTTTAGGGCTCCTTAAGGATATTTACAGAAGAAAGTTAAAATATTTGGGGGCACATTGAAAGGATGGAGGAAGGACGTCTCAGAACAGTAATAGAAGGTAAAATTCCTGGTAAAAGAATAAGGGATAGACCGTCAATGAGATGGATGGATGGTGTGTGTTTGGAGTGACTAATCTTCAGAGGGTGAAGATTAGTCAGCCTCCAGAAAAGCATACAACAGGACTACATAGCGAGGACTGGAATGGAACATCACCGAACATCCGAGTGACCATACGGCATCTATGGATGTCCAATGAACAGATGATGCACTGTTTATAAGAAAACTGATATTTAGTGGCTTTCATAAGTTGGTCCAGTAGTTATCTTTTCTTATAGCACTGGCTGTATTTCTGATAGTGAATGCAGGCTAAAGAAAATAAAACAGTAAATCTTCTAATGGATGAGATACTGTATCTCTAATGGAAAAGCAACGCATCGTGTAGATAAGTGACTAAAGTTCGTTTTTCGGGGATTTTCATCCATTTCGACAATCCATTAGGCAATCTAAAAAGAACATAAGGACTCTAGTTTACCCAAAGTACTTCAATTTTAGTGATTTTACAGAAATATAAAATATTTTTGTAGATATAATATAAATACAATTTGATGATAATCATAAATCATAACGATTTTATTATGATGCATTGACAGGCATCCATTCTTCCATGAATATGTCAAGGAACCTACAGTTAATACTTATACCTTTATTCTCTCTCTCTCTCTCTCTCTCTCTCTCTCTCTCTCTCTCTCTCTCTCTCTCTCTCTCTCTCTTGCTCGCTCGCTCCTCTCTTTCTCTCTCTCTCTCTACTGCTTAAAATTTTATTTATTTGCACTTTGAAAAGCTCATCCCGATCAACACTTCGGAGTGTAATAGAACCCCAGTCTTTTAATAAACCCGGAGCTCTTGCCGTAAATAAGAGTGAGTTGAATGGTTGTATTATTGCGTTGCTTTTCTGAAAATGTAGGTCGTGAGAGTCGTTTCCTGTGCAACGACGAAGCAACACGTTTATGAGATTAGCTTCTATGAAATGATGAGACGGGTGATGGATTCTAAGAGAATCCGTTCTCTTCCCCTCCCCTCCAACTTTCAAGAGGGAAATGCAGCATTTATTGTTGGTTATTTCGTGCTCCGCCAGTAAATACTTCATCCTCGCATAAATGTACCGAGGATCTTCGCATTTCCGGTAGCTTTACGATATTCTGTTTAAAAGATGTCTCGTATGACGCTGTTTTGGGCGTGCTGTTTGAGTACACGGTTATTTCGAGTTTTTACAATTGGATGAATGTACGGAACTGTGAACGGAACTCCAAATGACAATAGTTTGTCGCGACAGAAAAAGAAAGACAAAAAAAAAATCTTCATTTATTTCCTTTTATATTCAAGTAATTGAAAACATATCCGATGTAAAACTATATATTATACCACTGTCTTTGTATTAGATAATAATAATAGTTATATCAGTGACAGCAAACAAGTTACAACTTCCTGAATAAACTGTCAAAATCTTCGTAAAGTTTTAACCACACTGACAGCACATCACCCATAAAATATATAATATACCACTGCTGCTTTGATAAAAATCTTCTTTAAATGTCTTTGTATAAATCAGTTAAAATTATTAATGTAAATTAACGTAATGATATTTAATTATTACTAAATTAAATTATTAAATTATATATATATTATCAGGGGCGGCCAGTGCATAGGCACTACGGAACTGCAGCACCCCCAGTTTTTTCTCGATATATAAATATATTTATTCATTTATTTATTTATTTAATTTGATCATCAACAATCCTATACAATTTTCTTACTTTGTATAAAAATAATAAAAATCCATCTTGTACCAGCACTGTCTTTGCTACAGTGTCATATTGCTAAGCGCGGAAGCATATGCACGTCATAGTGAGATGCGAGCTATTAACGTAATGCGGCACTGTCCGTCGCGCAGTTCCACTGTTGTTTATTTGCGCCAGTAGTAGAGTGTTCATAGTGCTTATCGTGTTTACTCCGTCTCTTTAAATATTTAGACATTACAATTAAAGGATTTAATTGTAATGTCCAAAAATTGTAAATCCATTCCTTTAATTACAATTAAAGGAATGGATTTTATTTTAAAGTAATTTTGAATTATACTAAACTGTATAATTTTATCGATAATAAACAACATGTTTTCATGAAACAAAAAAAAAAGAATATATTTAATTTTTAAGTAATTTTAAGTAATTTTTACCATAATTTTGATATTTTATCCAAACACGTATACATTGTGCTTATATACATACAGTGTGTATGTATATTTCGAAAGTTGCAGAACTCCCACGATTTCAAGCCACTATCCGCCACTGTATATTGTAAAATATATTAAATTTATTTTATAAAAATAATATTTTTTTTATTTTTGGTTCAAGATGAGATATAATGAGATGAGGATTGAAACGCTTGTAGAAGTTTAACTGATTATTCTGTAAAATTTCCCACAACGATGGAACTGTGTTTTTCAAGTTGTTCTTAGTCATGTGGAAACAAGTTGATCGTTTGGAGGATATGAAATCAAAGAATATCACAGATTATCTAAAACAAGGGTCGGCAACCGGCGACCTAAACGTGCAGTTTTAGAGGCCAATAAAATGTTGACCATACTTACATGGCATGTGGCCCGTATGTTGAATTATTCAGTAATAATAATAATAATCGTATGATGATACACGGCCGTGAGTCCCCTTTACGGGGAGGTATAACACCATCTCAGCCCCCCCGCCCCCCAAAAAAAAAATATCTGGGCTTCGGAACCGGCCCCCCACCCCCCCCCCCCCCCACCCCCCCCCCCCCCCACCCCCCCCCCCCCCCACCCCCCCCCCCCCCCACCCCCCCCCCCCCCCACCCCCCCCCCCCCCCACCCCCCCCCCCCCCCACCCCCCCCCCCCCCCACCCCCCCCCCCCCCCACCCCCCCCCCCCCCCACCCCCCCCCCCCCCCACCCCCCCCCCCCCCCACCCCCCCCCCCCCCCACCCCCCCCCCCCCCCACCCCCCCCCCCCCCCACCCCCCCCCCCCCCCACCCCCCCCCCCCCCCACCCCCCCCCCCCCCCACCCCCCCCCCCCCCCACCCCCCCCCCCCCCCACCCCCCCCCCCCCCCACCCCCCCCCCCCCCCACCCCCCCCCCCCCCCACCCCCCCCCCCCCCCACCCCCCCCCCCCCCCACCCCCCCCCCCCCCCACCCCCCCCCCCCCCCACCCCCCCCCCCCCCCACCCCCCCCCCCCCCCACCCCCCCCCCCCCCCACCCCCCCCCCCCCCACCAATTCAGGCAAGTGAGACAGATTATTTCTTTCTCTCTTTCAGACTTATTCTCCTTCCATTATATCTGTTCTTTATCTCTTTCCAATTACTTTTCTCATCACAGAGAGAGAGAGAGAGAGAGAGAGAGAGAATTTTCTCTCTCACGCCTTCTCTTCTTCTCTATCTGTCTTTTTTGCTCCATCAATTCCTCTTTTCTTCTCTCTTTCACTTCCTATTTTTTTTCTCTATCTCTTCTCTCTATCCTTCATTTCCTTTTCTCTCTCAAGCCTTCTCTTCTCGCTCTTTCTCTCCATCAATTCCTCTTTTCTTCTCTCTTTCACTTCCTATTCTTTCTCTCTGTCTCTTCTCTCTATCCTTTATTTCCTTTTCTCTCTCACGCCTTCTCTTCTTCTCTCTCTTTCGCTCCATCAATTCCTCTTTTCTTCTCTCTTTCACTTCCTATTCTCTCTCTCTCTCTCTCTCTCTCTCTCTCCATCCTTCCTTCATTTCCTCTTTTTTTCGCTCTCTCTCTCTCTCTCTCTCTCTCTCTCTCTCTCTCTCTCTCTCTCTCTCTCTCTCTCTCTCTCCTTCTCTTCTTCTTTATCTGTCTCTTTCGCTCCATCAATTCCTCTTTTCTTCTCTCTCTCCCTCTCTCTCTTTCTATTCTATCCTTATTTCTTTCACTCTTTTTTTTCTATTTCACGTTCTCTTTCTTGATTCACTCGCACTACTATCTATCAATCTATTTATTTGTCTGCCTCTCTCTCTAACCATCTTAGCATACATATTATTTGAGATAAGAAGACTTTCGAAGAAAAGTTGACTAACTTTTAACAAAGATTCCAGAAGTGAGGGTCCTAAATCAAGGGATAATTATTCCCACTTTCCTTTCATAATAGCCTAACAACTTTAAAGTTTTGCTCCCCTAAGACGAGATTTATAGAATGTGTAATATATGGACACCCAGGGCACCTTCATCTAGGGGTATTGGGATGAGCCATAAAAGTAGCTGCCATAAACACGACCCTCCCCTAACGACTAACCCTTTGACTTCTGCTTCGCATCACAGCCAGATGAGAAAGTTCTGAACCTATCGTCATTGATTTTCCATCCATCAGATCTGAATAGCATGGTTCTCAAGACGCCACTGAAGTGATTGCCTTTGAGAAGAAGGGAGAACACCGAGGGGGAGAAAACAGAGTAAAGGCAAGTGGAAGACTAATATCATATCTCGGATATTGCACCAGAGAACTTTGGTCGTTTGTAATAGAGGATTATGGGACAGAAATATCCGCCAAAGCGAAGCTTTTGGTGGTCACTCCGAAGAACTCTTAGTATGATTTATAGAGGTGAGCGTCCTTACGGTCGTATTAATCAATACTTGTTTTCCCGCTTCGAGACACACAAAGAAGAAGAAGAGGAAATACATTTGCTTACTGCAAATGGGAGGATGAATTCGGTAGCGAACGAGGCTAAAAACAGTAAACAAAGGGTTAAGTGGATTTCAACGTCTGCTTCTGTTGTCCTCGCTGTTAATAGAAAGTGTCTGTCTACCGAACTCCGGTAGGCAAACTTAGTGCCGTTACCACAGCAACGTGAGACTATTGTTTCCAGAGGATGGACTCGAGGCTTCAAGAACATGAAGAAAGTGATTTGTTCTGAGTTGGAAAAGTGCTTCTTTTGTTTCACAATATTTCACGGCGTGGTGCATTTTTATAGAAATAGAAATGATCATTTTACAGAGTCGGAAGAGGGGGAACAACTTGATATCCTACATTCGTAAGAAATGGAGAGAAGTAGATAACGTAATGAGACACCATGGAAGTATAAATTGTCTCTTTGACGTCTGTTGCTCTGCTACATTGCAGACAAAATCATTGTTTTCAGTGTAATGGTGTAATGAGAACCTCTTGCTGCAAACTGGAGATTCTCTAGAATACAATATACTTATTTCTAAAACCGGATCTAATAATATCCTTATGTCTAGACTATAAAGTAGTTTTATATTTGGGCCTTTCATCTTCCAAATCATTTAATAGGCGTAAGTTCAGATTGGGCAACCGAATCTACAGCATCAGCAACGTCCAAGCAAAACGTTATTTATACATATACCATTTTGTTTTTAGCAGCTATAGGCAACATTTCCCTATGGTGTTATTAGCATGTATTGACTTCATTTATGAAACTTTGTGTAGTTTCGTAAATGTTTCAAAAATACTGGTGACTCATATGGTCTGCGAGTTTACTGATCAGCGTCGTAAATTCTGTTTATAAGAGGTTGGTTTTTATTTCATGCGTGAGAACTTACTCTGAAAACACTTATACGATTTTAAACAGTCATGACAGCTTTTCCAAGTATGCTTTTCCAGCTGCCGAAATTAAAATTTGCTCTTATATAAAATTATATAAAAAAACTTCATTAACTCTGTTCGTAGCGAAGATCTCTTTGTTTTAAAAATATAAGTTACATAGACTCATACTAAAGTGTCTTTTTATCTCTTGCAGAAATTTAGGTGGTATTTTCTTTCTACAAAGTGTTAAAATAGCAGCAAAAACATGCACGTGACATGAAAAAATAATGAATTTATTGGAAGTGGACCTTCACGAAAAGTTCATAGAACTCCATAAAACTCTCAAGTAACATTAACAATAACAGTACATTAATAAATTCTCTAAGGTATTTTCAGTTTACAAAGAGAGCAGACAGCACTCTTTAACCCTAACATTTTTGCAACTTTGTACCAGTTCTACTGGTATTATTTATTCGTGTGAGGTTCCCCCACCCGTTCCTTCATAGAACTCCATAAAACTCTCAAGTAACATTAACAATAACAGTACATTAATAAATTCTCTAAGGTATTTTCAGTTTACAAAGAGAGCAGACAGCACTCTTTAACCCTAACATTTTTGCAACTTTGTAGGTCAGCCGATCTCTAGTCTCCCCATCGCTGAGGTTAAATGCATTCCTACGGCGTGTTAGATAAGTGAAGATGTTTACGAATCTTAAGTATTAATTTATATGTAGTCTGTGTGAGGGGGAGGAGAGGTATTCTATGGTCGATTTTTAGATATGTGAGATTAAAAACTCAAACAATTTCATGAATTAAAACGCATTTATTTGTTTAATGTTTAATGTGCAATCTGGAATCAGTTAAAAAGCGTACAGAGAGTTCTACTGGTATTATTTATTCGTGTGAGGTTCCCCCACCCGTTCCTCGACCGCCCCTTAGGACTGGTTGAGCCCTCCTAAATAAGGGATTAAGTATTATATCCTATGAATGCAGCGTGTGTGTTCACGGGCCAGTTTACCTGCTTTCGGGATGAAAAACCCCAGATAAACTGGTGGGAAAACCCTACTGTCCAAGCTCAAGACAAGCTAAATTGGTTATGGCCGAAGAAAACCCTTAAGCTCCTCACGTCGTCGACGGGAATCGAACCCAGGTATGGTTGCGAAGTGCATAGCCACCAGGCTAACCGCGTGGAGGCTGGTGGCTAACCGCCTCCACGCTGGCTAATCTCATGAAGGCGGACTGGTATCGTTAGTTAGAAACAACGAGACCAGTTTGTAATGGCCTTCCTATACACCGCTACTGTCATGAAGGGGGTTTCTGACCTGAGTTTGAAACCTGTAGGACAGAATGAACGTTCGTTTTTTTTTGGGGGGGGGGGATGAAGACAAACAAGTTAGTCTTATCCATTTCAGTCTGAAATTTAGGTACAGACACACTGGTCCAAGAACACGCAACAGATAGACACAGGAGACTCCTGGGACAGGATCAGCCTTCCTATCACATATGAATCATGCTTCTACGATACCAAATTACTTTGTCCTGACAGGCTTATTACACTTTAATAAGTCTAACAAGTTGAGATAAGACAATTATAAATCCTTTTAAGTAACAGCTGTACACACCGTTGTAAAGCATAATTAAGTGAAAGATATATATCGGTAACGAAATGAGAGGGTATTTAATTTTTCGCTTAGTTTAGGAAGTAATTCTTTCGCACTATCTTTATAAAAATTCTCCATTAGTTTCCCTTTAACATAACGGAGTCAGGATTATCGCTTTAAAAAAAAAACTCTTAGAACGTTAACTTTGAGCAGTGTAGTTAGCTATTAAGACCGTCGTAGTTGTTGATGGTGTTTTGATTTAAGGACAAAAAAAAAAAAAAAGAACTGGCTGGCAGTGAACTATGTCTGCAAATCACCTATGCCGTTTGACCGGTTTTTTCGCTTTTTGGGATGAAAAAATTGTTTCCAGCAGAAAAACCCTGCCAAATGGAAATGTCCAGGCGTTCCTATAATTTTTGTAACGTAGTGAGTGTGTGTGGCAGGGGCGAATGCTGGTCTTGAAAGTCACGCTTGCTCTTGTAATCATTCTAAACTATATATTTAGAAATTTATGTACATTTTATCATGCAAATAAAACATTTGTTTTACAAATATATTCTGTCTTTTTCAATTTAGCTACTTAAATACAAATTCTACCCTACAGTTCTTCTTCATGAACTGGTCAATAACATCGTCATAAAAAGTTGGTTGTAACTTAATTTTCCCAAGCAACACGCATACTTGTAAAGGCTGGCTGAAGCTCACTGGCTAGAGCTACTTTGACTGCGTATGACCTGTGATTTAAGCAACAGAGTGAGACGCGTGAAATGGCTATGCGCGCGCATGAAATCAAAGTGCCGCTGCGAGGACCTGTAAGCTCCTACAACCGAGCAAGCCAAGGTAGCTTTGACTAGACGAGCAAGCATCAGCCTTCGATACACAACGCAAAGCTCAATTATTGCCGCGCAAGCTTAAGACGTCTTTTGTCTAATAAATAAATATTGGATCTTTTGTTAATAAATATTATTTATTAACAAAATTTATTTGTTAATAAATATTAACAAATAAATATTACTTCTTTCTCAATTAATGAGCTGAGCTTGCGCAGCAAGTTTAGCAAGCATGGAGAATTCTCCCCTGGTGTGTGTGTGTGTGTGTGTGTGTGTGTGTGTGTGTGTGTGTGTGTGTGTGTGTGTGTGTGTGTGTGTGTGTGTGTGTGTGTGTGTGTGTGTGTGTGTGTGTGTGTCATAGGACGTCCTTTCCTAAAGTTTCATGTATATCCTTGTTATGCATATTTAGATTATAAAATACTTCTCTATGACAAAATAATCTGAGACATTTATCAATAACGTTTTTTAAATATTACCTCAGCTATCAGAAATAGACTAATTTGAAGGACAGTAGAGGGCACACATTACAAAATCGAATGCTATCGGAGTACGTTTTGTGCCAAGTCAAAAACGAAGTTTTTCGAAATGTACGACATCTATCTGTTGCGCTAATGGCACTCGACTTCCGATGCGAATTGTGGAAAGAAAGTTTGCATGAATTATTGAAGCGATAAAATTATCTGATAAGATAAAAGAGTCCCCCTTTATCGCTCTGCGGCAGCCGTCACAGGAAAAGGATTGCTAGCCAAGAAGATTGTTCTACTTTTTAAAAGACGAGATCTGAACAGGGGAAATGCGACCTTGGGAACTTTCGAGTGGAAAACGACTTTCGAAAGTGATGTCAACTTCTTATTCACTGAGAACGATCGTGCCACAGAGCGGTTTCTCGAAGACTAGAGTAATTGCAAGACTGGACAGAGCAATGAAGAGATCTTAATCAGCCAATGTTGGGATGGAACATCAGGTGAATTCGCGCGATATGCGGTTCATCTGCTCGCTTCCGAACAAATCTGCTTATCTTCTATCGTCGGGTACAACACTTGCTATCCATAAGTAGTTATTTATGAGCCTATCTTTTTATCCATATGAAAAGGGGAGACATCTACACTGCCTTGCCAAAAGTATCAGGACACGTACGCTTCTGACTTAGAGATCTCAATAAAATCCAAAGTGAAATAATTGTTAAAAATAAAATCTAGTATAAAATATCCTATATTATTCTAGTACATGGAACAACAGTAATGAAACCATGGAATCAAAATTACGGAGGTCATACCATTTGGCACTATTGTAATGCCATTACAGAATACAAGAAAAAGTAATTGTATCGTAAATATAATTTCTTCCAAACAGTAGATTGATGAACAAAATTATGAATCATATTTTTAGAAATATAAATCTTCATGGTATATAAGCCTGTGTAACTCAGTGGAAGCGGCGCTTGCAACTCTGAGCTAGGTCGCACGAAGATAGAGGAAATTTTTCTAAGCCTTTCTTCGACCGGTTCCCGATCGAAGTCGATCTCTGGTTTTTTCTCCCGGAAACTCGGGTTTTTCATCCCGTAAACACAAGAAAATCGACCGTAGAACCCATATTATCTCAAGTGCTGCCAAGAGATGGCAACACTTGTTTGCCGCTCTCTTCGTCGGTGGCTGCCTGTAATTAGTGATAGACATGGGCCAGCTATCTCTGATTGGCTACCGGAGGAGATTGAACTGCCCACTCAGTCTCCAATAGCTACATAGGGTTTAAAGGCCTCGCTTACTCCCTATAAGGAAATAAATTATTCTATTATTATCTTCATGGTAGATTTATTATTACATAGTATTACTTTGGTTGTAGTAATATTATTCCATATCATTACTTAATATTATTACTTTTCTTAGACAAGATGGAATGTAGTATCTGTTCTTAGCAGTCTAATTAATTTATTGGCATCACATTTGCAAATTCCGACCAACTACTCATCTTGTGGATCTAATTGAATTTTCGTATTTCTGGGAACAAGTGATTACAAACAGTAAAGCTTACTGGTTATAAGTTTAGCATATTAACGATGTTTTCTTAATAAATAATAATATTGTTCGACTAGTTATCAAGTACAACTGCCCATGACCAGCAAGAAATAGTCATGGGATATTGCCTGGCGCATAAAATGATGCGAATTAAAGGACCAATAAAAAATTACAACTAGCAATACAATCATCTAGTGTAATAATGACCAAATTAATTTTCAGTTTAATCATTTCCAATCCGACATGTTTTTATTACTGCATTCTTGAAGCCAACAAAAGCAATACAATAGTTCAAATTGTAACGGGGGGAAAAAAAACTAGCGTGTTGGCAAGTTTTAACAATAGACTTTTGTGTGCTTCTTGATTGGTGCGCATTTTAAATGCGCACTTGTCACACTTATCAGCCATTGTTGCGTAACAATGGAATAAAATTAAAGCCATTCGACTGATTTAAATTCATTACAAGAAACTGACTTTTTTGATTAAAAAAAAAGACTCCTTGAGGTAAAATTCCCTTACAAATTTTGTTTTTTAAAAAAAGGTAAAGGAATGTTTGCAGTTTTATTTTGGAATGCAACTAGAAACATTTAAGCCCGGAGCAAAGGGTGGGGAGCAAAAGTGGGGGATTTATTGTGAAAAGGAAGAGAATTGCCTGGAACACTTTCTACCACTTCTGATACATTTCTTACTTTTTTTTTTAGTTATTATTCACTGAAGACAAAGAATTTTCTTCAAGAATAAAATCGTAAAGAATAATCAAAAAAATTCTCTCTTTTTCATTCGGGCGAAAACTGCCAAATACGCAGCATCTTTCAATAAATATTCTCTAGATTAATTTTATTCATTTCGTTTTTAAATTTTTGTTTGTATTTGAATTTTTCTTCAAGCATTAATTTGCTGCTAGCAATGAAAGAAAGTATTAACATATTCTGTAAAAGAAATTAATATTTTCCAACGAACCAGAAAATTTCAAACTTCGTAAATATTTAATATTAAGTAAGCTGCCTTATTTGTATTTGTAATTAATAATATTTGCTTTAATAAGTTCCAAAATTAGAGACTTTCCAGTGGAGTAATGTGTATGAGAATTCCAATTCGTCTTGGATGATTGAAATCATATTCACCAAAGAAATACGTGCTCTGTTGTAAGTTAAGTGAGATAGTGGGGGATGCGAGGTACAATAACGCGATAGCTTTTGACATGTAAGTCCGACTGGCTTTAGGAATGTAACCTTGTTTACAACATCAGTGATTCGTACAGATTCGCTACAATATTCGCATAGCTACAGAGCGGTGTTCGTTACAAAACTGTCTCTGTCCTTAATCACATCTCGTATATTGGAAAATGTTTCAAAGAATATTCTGTCAATATTTTATTTTATTCTTGAGACAGTTCAAGAAATAAGTCCGGAGTTGCAATTATGATATTTTGAATGAATTAATAACTGCAAGTTATTTTTTAAAAATTAAAAGATAAAAAATTTAAAAAAAAAGACTCTTGAATCACCTAAACATCTATCTGTTAATACGTTGTCCAATATTTTGTAATGACATAGAAAACAATATTTTATTCATTTTTCTTCATTAAGATCGAATATACACTGAGTGCAAGTGTACAATCCATTGTAGGCTCGCTACAGTATGTATACATGGATTGTTTTCTTTCATACTTCGCCTCTTCTGTATGCATATAACGACTTTGTTATGGCTAAATGGATTATGATGAACTTTGATATTTAATGTATTTACTAACATTTAACAATCGTCGCAGTTTTGATTTAAATCAGTCTATTTCGATCCCAAAAATTAGACAATGTATTTCTTTCTGTTTAACGCTTATGTGTAGACCCGCGCCATACCGTGTAGGCTTTAGAAAACAAAATCCGACGGAACAGAATGGTTAATCCTTATCCCCGTAGACTCTTAATATCTATATGCTGCGTGTGTTCTTTTGGCCAATTTTCCTGTTTTGTGGGACGAAAAACCGGTGTTTCTCGGAGTGAAAACTTTTCCCCTTCCTACAAGACCGGTTAGCTCATCTTCAAATGGAATGATAAAAGATTTCGGGTCCGAATCCAACTGTGACCTCTGCGCAATATATTTATTACTTAGGATACGAATCATTCTTATAAGCATAAGAGAAAAGGGCGAAAAAAAGACACAAATACGTGGCCAAGAAATTAAGCATATTTTTATACACTCAGGAGCCTAAGCATTAGGACGACCTACCCAGTACCGTGATGGGGGCCTCCTTCGGCCGAGATAATCACTCGTACCCGTCGTGGCATTGACTCCGGTACACTACTGCAGGTAGCCTGGAGGTATTCTGGGCTAAGTAGACAGAATAACGTCCCGAAGGTCAGCGACCGAGGAACATACGAAATGCTTGATATGCTCTTTGAACCCCGAGCCTTTTGGCACTGGCCTTTGTCTTGCTGGAAGAGCCCAGGTCAGTCGGGCCACATTGTCACCATGCAGAGCAATCCCCGAGTAAGAATTAGATATCAAGGCATGTTCAGTGGGGATGAGAGCACCTAGTTCTATACATGAGAATAGTTTCCGTATCATCATGCAGCCACCACCGATCAGTCTGGTTGGCCGGTTGGAAGGTCGTAAAGTTTTGGCTCACGAGTAGGAAATTAAATTCAGTTTTCGACTTGTTTGTTCAAAATTAGCTTAAGAGATAATTACGTCATGAGGCTCTAATGGTTTATGTGAGCCTCCGTAGAAATAGCTCAGTCAGTATAGATCAGAGTTTCCCAAATGGTGGGTCACGACCCGGCACCGGGTCAAGAAAGCTAAATGCCCTGGTCGCCTAAAAAGAACTGTCGAAATTCTAGGTGTTTCGTTTTTGGATTTTCTTTTTTTCACAAAACTCTAAAATACAAGTAAATAGCGTTTAATCGGGACTAATGAATAAATAATTTAATTAATAGAGACGAAAAACGAGCTCCATCCGCGTGGCTATTCCACAGTCTCTTTGTTCACGGTAAAGTAGCTCAACCAATGGCGAGGCTGAGCGGCGGCAACCGCGCCACCAGCCGAATCGTTTGGCGGTCTGGCGTTTGTTTTACTCGCCATTTTTACATTACAAGGTAGCAATGTAACTGCATTTAAAGTGCAAGAGAAGGTGGAAGCTGCAACAAAAAAAAAACTCAATTTGTGGTCCCGTCGTGTGGGAGCAGGGAATTACAAAAAAGAGCATAATATGAGTTCCATGCCGGATGAGATTTCAGCTGTTATCAAGGAACATATGCTAGGACTGCAGGACCCCAATCAACAGCAACAAAGCATGGATAAGGAACCCTTTTATAATTGAATCTATAATTGAACTGTCGTGTGATACGGCACTCAAAGACATCTTCAACACAATACCACGGATGGATTTTTGGCTGTCTTGCCGTCAGGAGTGACCAATTTTAGCATAAAAAACTATAAAATTTCTAATGCCTTTTGTCACAGCCTCTAAGTGTGAAACAGGCTTTTCAGCACTGGTTTTTCTAAAAAAAATAAATATAGAAACCGATTGGAAGTCGAACCGGATTGAAGATATCATCTTTTCCTCAAACCCTGAAGTTTCTAGTTTACAAACAACAGCATCACACTTCTCATTAATAAATTACTTGGCTTTCGTTTAATTTCTTTCTATTTTTGTAAGAGTAAATGCTTCTTTATTATAATAATAATAAATGAAAACTCTATGAACATTCAAATCTGTTTTATTTTACCTATTGACCATAAAAATTTTAGTGGGTCACGAAAATGAAGTATCAAAATAACCGGACCATGGGAAAAAAAGTTTGGAAACCTTGGTATAGACGAAGCCCTTTGGTTAGAAAGATCTGGGTTCGATTCCCGTCCAAAATGTGAGGAACCTTTCTCTGGTCTCTTACTACTAAATGCAGGTCTCATACGAAGAGGGGAGATTTCTTACACCCGGAAACTCAGGTTTTTCGACCCCCAGAACAGGCAAACTGGCCCATAAACACACGCGGGTCTACAGTCATAAAATACATATGTAATCCCTCATAAGGAGGGTTCAACCCATTCCAAGGGACGGGGGAGGAAAGGGGGAACCCCACAAGAAATAAATAAATGGCTTATGTCTAACAGTTTCAGGTATTTTTATGTTCTAAACAAAATATTTTTATGATTCTCCGAATTCTTTTCCAGGCATGTACTCACATTATTTTTAGAACAGTCACATGATCCTTCATTTTAATCCCTTATTGATTGCTGAATCTCTCGCGCTTTTAGTTTCCATTAGGTTTCAACATAGCGGAAACTAAAAAGCTTGGAAGACTGAAAAGTTCGTAATCTAGAATGCAAATCCCGAAACAAGTAAAGTAACAGCGATCGTTTTTGTCCACTAGACGGCGACACTATCGACACGGTTAAAAAACCAAACAAATAAAAAAAAGACAAATACGACTTAGTTGTGCTGCACAATAACAAGTTGACAGAATAATTAGTTTTAGCGCCGAGCAAAGCCCCAATTCTGCCTTTCTGGGACTTACGAAAAGACACAAAGAAATGCAGTGAAGTAACAATGCACTCTGAGAGGGTATTCTCCATTTTTAACTTCTTTAAAAGCGTTTTTAAAGTCTGGACTCGCTTCGCTAAGCAGGTGATGACACAATCCTTAATTAATGAATCTGAAAACACAATTAAACCTTAATTAACAAGCTAATTACCGAAAATAGAACAAAATAAAAGAGATAAAATGGTCTTAGCTACACGCAAGGTAAGGATGTATCTTTCTCTCTTTTACAAAGTATTTGTGAGTGGGAGGAAAACTTCTCATCGTGATAATTACTTAAGATCTATTAGATTATCTCATTTTCGGATAAATTTACACTCTTTTTACCATTAGCGACTCGTTCTTTGCCGTCGTAGTTATTTTCGTCCTATTACTCATGCGTCGCGTCAAAATTTTACTAACTTAATTTTTCCCCTTTTTTACTACATAAAGAAAAAAGATGTCAAGATTCTTTCTGTCATACATTAGTATATTAAAGAAATAGATTTCATGTCGTATGAACGAAGTTAGAACTGGTTAAGCTATCAATTATGTACATTTCATAAATCAGTGACGTAACAATGACGTTTATACAGAAATTTCATTTTAATAATGGAATTAACGATGCTTATCTTAACAATGCAAAGATCTTCTTGTTTGTTTCAACTAGAGGTTAACAACCTGTAGTTCTTTAAATACATATACTACCTGAACAGAATATTAGGAATTTTTAAAAATAAGAATGTTGGTTTCTTTGGTCGCATATGCTACTTTTATGATCTTAAATACAACCTGAAAATATTTTTAATGTTTTCTAAGTGGTGAACGAAGATATGCTATTGTAGCCAGGAGAGAAACCTTATCTGATTTTCTTTCTTGAGATCTTGCAGACTGTTGGATTAAACCGTTGCTACCTTTTCTATTAAAGAAGTTAGATGATAATAGAGAAGCTAATCAGACAAGACTCGTGGTTATTCATTACACTGAAAGGTATGTGAATCTATTCAAGAGCAAGCTCAACCTTGATCGTTTATTATGTGGTATGAATACGTTATCTTGTCATCTTTATGTTCACGCACTAAGTGGAGAGTTTGCTGTCTGGAAAACCAATTAGATTACAATGATGGCCGTAGGAGTTTGCAACAAATATCTGAAGCTTTTGAACATACTAACAGTCTTGTTGTGAGTTGAGTACTTAGCTTTTTCTATTGGATAAAAGCCACCACATCTATAATTGGGAAAGCAACGATAGTGTTAGTATGTACTATTATTTTTTAAACTAAACTAACGGTCCTCCGTTTTAATGTTGTTACTGAAAACAACAGGAAGATCCTCACTAACTAACACGTCATAAATTTTATTAATTACAGCAAGAAAAGTCAGAAAAAATCTAAAATGTCCTAGTACCTGGTAGGCTTCATGTTGCTAGTTTCTAGGAAATTGTCCTTAATCTGTTTATTATCATTGAAAAACCTCAACCTACGATATTATTTGTGGCTTTTAACGAATAAAGTGGATTCTTGAGGACTAGAAAGATATCCACTGGATTCGTTAAACCTTTAGATTCTATAGAGCTAGCCAACTCAGAACTCGAAGTACCAAACCTTTAAAGGATCAGCTGAAGATGAGAAACATAATCTTTCTATATCTTTCTCTCATCCAGAAATTTTTATTAAGAAGGTCAAGCACCTTTTGTCTACTTGTATATGAGATATATATGACGTCTGCATTACTTCAATCTTGGTATCTCTCCCGGGTCTGGCTCCCACTGAAGAGACCTTAATAAAGGTCGAAGCCGGTCTAGATAGTGGCCCTTCCCATTATGCATTGCATTATGGGATACATACTAAGGCAAGTGATATGAAGTAATTAGTCTCTATATACAAGTAGGTCAGACGTGAATATATTTCAAGCGCAAAGCATTGCTTTGCTTCCTTGGGAAAAGATTAAAACCAAGCATAAAATTTCTTGGTATCTTTAACATATATATCGTTTGCTTTTAATTTGTGTGCACATAACGCTTTTTTAAACGTAGTCTAGTTTTAGTATATTCTGACTGATTCGTCCATTTCTAAAAAATACGCAAAATCTAATATACATCATTAAAAATGAAAAAGTATGGTATAGTTAAGCAGTATTCAGACTACAATTCTTATTATATTTTTTTGAGCTACTAAGAATTGCAGAATAATCCCTTTTCCAGTAATGATTCCTGAGAAGACAAACGAGGCACGGAAAGGTATAGCAATAATTTTTTTGTTCTTAAAGTGACTTTGTATTTTCCTGGATACGATATGTAAAAAAAAAAGGGGGGAAATTATTACAACAGTTGAGAGGACTTGAAAAAAAATGGCCTGCGGCTCTTATGTATGAGGGATCGTAGGAATTAATGACTTTCTTATTTACCTGTAGGCTTTACATAGACTATTTTTTTTTCTGAAAGCTGTTTTTTTTTTTTTTTTGCCTTCTAAATAGAAATGTGTTTGTGTTTGAGCTAATAAAAGAATTTGGAAGAAAATAAGCTTATCTTCTGTTTACATTTATTTTTAAAATAAATAAAAAAATTCTCATTTGACAGTGAAAATCTTCTTGCTGACTCACGTGATTTCAGTAGCGTTCAGATTAATGTTATTAACTTTGAGATTCTTAGGCAGCATTTCAAGTTTTCTTTTTTTCTTTTTTTTTTTTTTTTTGCCTGCAATTTACATAGATGAGAATGAAATGACGAAGGTGGCGCAGATCGAATAATAATAAAAAAAATCCCTATACGAAGAATTAAAGAGAACACCTGACATTCAAAATTAGCAAAAATTCTCGAAGAAAAAGACTGTTACTTGATTATTACGGGTCTGCTTAACTCCCCAGTTTCATTTATTTTTATGTTTCGTGCTTGACTTCTCGGATAATATGAAGCCAGCAATGGAAAATTGAAAGTCACTCAACTTTTCGATTTATAAAATGAATAAACACTCTGCACATATTACCTCAAGTCGAAACCATTTCATAGAGGTCGCTAATAGTCTGCGGCTGCTATTTCATTCTTGGACGAATCAATTTCTTGTCAATTTCACGCTACGCGAGTGGAATAATCAAATTTATATGAGTTAGAAGATTGTGGCTCAAATCGGCGCAATTCTATCAGTAATCAAAGTTTTATTCTTTTGCGTGCTGCCATTTTATTTACTGTTTGCGTGTCTTTTTGTATCCAACGCACTATTTTCGTTTAAATCATATATTACCGCGTGTCACTTTATTGGATTTTTCTAAAGGCGTATCTTTTTGTAGACACTTCGAAAGTTTAACATTGGAATATTTTAACGGTAGGAAACTGCAAGAAATGAGGTGAAGATTACTTAGAAGACTCACTGATAGGTGGCAGCACTAGATACTGAACTTACACAAAGTTTCATTTAATTATTTTTATTTTATTTTCATTTTTGGGTTTTATCTTTTAAAAAATAAAAACTGCAGAAAAAAATTATAGAGTTAAAAAAGGTATTTAAAATTTAATGTGAATGTTATATTTAATAAATTTTATATCACTTAAAAAAAATGTATTTCTCTTGGTAAAAATATTGTAACACCTTTATATGTTTTGTATCGTAATATTACAATAATAAATGATGATATATATATCAAAAATTTTATATATATATATATATATATATATATATATATATATATCAAAAATATATCAAAAATTTTTATCATTGTTGCATTAACTATGAAGAGTGCTGAGAAACACGTTAGTAGTAGGGGTGACACTAGTGACAAGACCAAGATCAAGATAAGATAAGGAATCGTGACGTGATTAGTTGATGACGTCATGGGGTATGGAATTTTTGGAATTTCCCTGTGGGCATATGTGTCAATGGCTTCAGTTCTTGTGTTTTGGTTCATGTATGGAATTGTGGGTGATGGTAGAGATAAGGATTCATGTTGTGATTGGTGGTGCACTAGTGACAAGATCAAGATAAGATAAGGAATCGTGACGTGAATGTTTGTTGTTATAGAGATTGAAATGTTAGGAATTTCCCTGGGGGCATATGTGTCAATGGCTTCAGTTCTTATGTTTTAGTTCACGTATGGTATTATGGGTGATGGTAGAGATAAGGGATAGTGTTGTGATTGGTGGGACACTAGTGACAAGATCAAGATAAGATAAGGAATCGTGTCGTGGGTGTGTGTTGTTATCAGATGAAGATACGTGACATCTTTTGTTAATTGTAAATAAGTGACGTTGTTGTTTTGAATGGAAAGGGGGATATATTAGTGTATAAGGAATCGTGTCGTGATTGGTGGGACACTTCTAACAAGATCAAGATCAAGATAAGATAAGGAATCGTGACGTCGATGTTTGTTGTTATTGATTTTGGAATGTTTGGAATTTCGCTGGGCCCCCTTCTGTCAGAAACATCACGTGGGGTGTTTGGTGATATTTAGAGATAAGAATCGTGACGTTATGTGTTTGGAAATTTCTGGGGAACATATGTCTCTCTGTGATATCACATGGTGTTTTGGTTTGGCTATGGAATTGTGGGTGATGTTTTTGTGATAAGATATCTTGGAATTTTCCCAGGGTGACACATATCCGATATTGTCGTCATGTTTTGTTTGGTTGTCTAAGGATGGATGTACTAATTTCCAATCCATTATGGGGTATTTCTTTTCTGTTAAAGGTGGGAATTCTTAGAGTATGTCGTGATGGTGGGTGTGATTAGGTTTTCTGAATAATTTAATTGTATACTGGTGTCATTAAACACACACACACACACACACACACACACACACACATTAGACATAAAAAGTCGCTAATGTATCCATGTTGATATTCGAATATGTACCCTATGATTATTCTTATTTAAAAAAACTATTCAATATTAGAATTACGCTTACCAAAAACATACCAGCAGTGATTATTCAAATTACAATTATGTTTAATTTAAAAAAAAAATTAATTTACATTTCTTTCCAGAATGGGAACATCTTGGTGCTATGCTTTTCTGAATAATTTAATTATATGTTGGTGTCTCTACGGTATTTTAAAATAAATAAATTAAAATAAACAGACAGTTAAATGGATTACAAAACCTTTTGTATGTATTCTAGAAATTCTAATGATAATTTAAAATTACTTACAGATTTCCAGAATGGGTCTTCTAAATACAAATATTCCAAAAAAAATCCAAAATAGTTGAATTTTATATCCACACCACAACACAAACACAAAAACCATAAAGAACGAAATTTCTGTAAATACTGTAACCTGAAATAGTTCCGTACTTCTTCCTTTAGATTACAGACCGTAGATGCTATGTTATCGTCATGAGCAATATCCCCCATTGAGCGGTTTTCTTCAAAGGTCTTTCATGAAGATGACATGAGTCACATCCATAAATTGCGGTATTGTTCAAAAGGAAGCATTTTCTCAACTTTGGATATTTCTCGAATACCTACATATGACTAAGTGATTGGCATTCACATGTTTGTGATGACCATATCCTAAAATGATTCATTCTTTGTTACCGTCAGAATTTAGTGGTGTAGTAAATTAATGCTTACATTTAATTTTTTAAAACCAATATTGACTATTAATTTTACCTGCGATTCCGTGTGCTCTTAACCTATTTCTGTAACTGAAATTTATTTATTTTATTTATTTTTTCTTTAGCATTAGTAATTTTAAGTAACAGATATTTGTGACATGCAAGGTTTTGAAGTCACCATTCCGTTTTCTTTTAGAAATTTCTTTTGCCAGCACAACAAATAAATAGTTATTTCTTATTATTTCAAATGAATATTAGCTCTGTAATATATAATTTGTTAATTTCTATTTTAACTTTTATTTGACTGTAATATTATTAACAAATGGCTCTGTAAAATAGTCAAATTCTTACGGTATTGTAACTTTTCAGGTGATATCTTCGCCACTAAAATTCTGGCTATTAATTTAATACCCGATTATTCCTTTTGCTTCCAAGAGTTGATAGTTTCTTGAAATATTTGAGGGCTTGCATGAACAAATAAGACTTTTAATTCAATGAATCAAAAAAAAAGTCTCTGGTTAATTTGTGGCATGAAATTTCACAAGGAAAAAAATGTTATCCTCCTTAAATGTTGTATAACACATCAACAACACCCAATGTTGATTTAAATTTACATATTTTATTTGAATAAAATATTATTTACAAATTATATTTACTGAATCTAACAATACAGAAAATAAATAAATTGAAAAATACATCAAAGGTTCTTCCCATGCTTGTGGAATTGCCATCGTATGGTTTTTGACAATGTGACTCTCATCTGAAAGTTAATTTTCATTTGGTGTTTGTTGGGAATTTATTACTAGTAAAATTAAGGGTTGTATATTTATTTCTTTGAAACCAATACATATACTTCTGAGAATTATTAAAAGCACAGAATCTTTTGTTACGTTTCCAAAAGCATTTAAAAGTACACATTATCTTTTCACGTTTTGGGCATCCAATTTCATTTAAATCAAGAACAGGCCTCCCTATTAACCTCGTTAATGTTTTTGATTTTTCTCTTCCTTTGGCAAGTAATATATGATATTTACATGTTGATTCTATCATCCAATTTCTTGGTTTGTGCAAAGATAGTGAACCAATTTCCCACTTCAGCTGATGGTTATATTTTATTAACCAAGAATTCTGTTTTTTAACTCTTTCAGGTAATTCTTTCCAACTACAACGTGATTTTGTCAATGCATATCTTACACTAATTCCATCAGAAATACAAATTTCTTTAGGAAATAAATTTGAACTCTTATTCAAAAGAAATTGGCAATCAATTATAGCAATGATAACTGAAAATTCGTATTTTTCACCCACTGTCGATTTTTCATAATCGTTTTCCTTCATTCTTCTTCTTCGATTACTTCATATGGCACCACAAATAAATAGTTATTTATTATTATTATTATTATTTCACTGATTATTACCTCTGATCGTATACTTTATGATAACTTTCGTTTACACAATTCTAAACAATTAGAACTTTTCACAAAAAAACTTTCAAAGAATTTGTGGCTCACCCATTATTTTTACATTACCAAACACAAAACAGCAGCTGCAGTGGATGAACGATTACCTTAAGTCCAAAGTCACTCGACTTTATGGTATTTTCTTATAGTACTGTTTACACTTACCATGCCCTACCCTGACCGTTCCTTCAAAAATGAACCTTTTGTGCAGATGACTCAATGACATGTTTTCACATGCTGTTGGGGAGTACAAACATTTTTCTATACCAAACTTTAAGAGTTAAAGTCACGTTTTGGTTTAATTAGGTGCTCTCTCTCTCTCTCTCTCTCTCTCTGTAAAACAACCAAATTCTAACAATTCGGATTTTCGATTATGTGAATGAATTGTTTTCAGATAACTCAAATAATGTCAATAGGTAGCATTAGACAATTTCTAAAATAATCAATACATGGATATTAATTTTCAACACTTTTTTCCTGTCCTGGCATTTCTTTCATTTAAACAAAATTGCATTAAGATATAAAGTTGTGGATTTAAATATCAAGTTCTAATCAGAATAACTGAGTAAAAAATTTTTGGTCCATACTTGGTCCAAATGACTCCATAATAATAGTAGGAAATTTCAACTCAAAACACACAGCTTGGTACAGCTCATCAACTAACACCAAAGGCCACACACTTTTCAACTATGCAATTCTCAACTTTGTTGTTGTGGCCGGCCCTACTGAGCCCACCCACTTCAGCCATTTGGGAGGCTCGGATGTGCTAGAGATTGTCATCTTTAATAATTTAAGATACCAATTCAAATTGGAATCAGTCAACGAATTATCTTCTGACTACAGTCCCATAGTGCTTAATCTAGGTTCATCAGATCAATTCTCTCCTCTACACACATTCATACCATGGGACAAGTTAGCCAAGGTTCTTCCCGATCATATTGGTCCAGTGCCCAATATCAGTAAAAAGGAAGAGATTGACACAGCAATAAATAACTTAACCATACAAATTCAGAAAGCAATAGAATCAGTCAGACAATCCACTGTCTTCAATCCAACCAACCATATCTGTGAAGAAATCATGGATCTAATCAGAGCAAAAAATAGAGCCAGGAAGAGATACCACAATACCAGAGCCCCACAAGATAAAACAGTATTGAACAATCTAAACAGGCAGGTCCGAGAAGCTCTTCAAAAACACAGAAACCATCAATGGGAAACTAAATTGGCTAACATCAGTACTGAAGATCATTCTGTATGGAAATTCTTAAGAGCAATCCACACCAAAAATCAACTCATACCCCCTATACAAAACAAGAAAGGGACAGTTCACAAAGAAGAGAAAGCCGAAGCACTAGTAGATAACCTGGAATCTCAGTGCAATCCATCTTATACAAATCTAAATATCAACTTTATGTACAAGATTCATCATCATGTTAGGACAACCTTAAGACAGCACACTGTTAACTCCGAACATATCACTCCTACAAATCCAGCAGAAATGATAAATATCATCTCCCATCTAAACAATAAAAAAAGCTCCAGGACCGGATGGCATAACTAACAGAATAGTAAAACTACTTCCAAGAAAGACCATAGTCCATCTCGTCAACATTACAAATGCCATCTTTAGATTCCAGCATATCCCTACTACATGGAAAACAGCCACAATCATACCACTGAAGAAGCCAGGAAAAAATGCTCACCTTCCCGAAAGCTACAGACCCATAAGCCTATTGTCCAGCTTCGGAAAGGTGACAGAGAAAGTGATCCTCTCAAGATTCCAAGCAGAAACAGATCATCATCATCATCATACGTATCAAGGATTTAGGCCTAGTATGGCCTGTTCCGGGCTTAGAAATCATCGTTGAATCGTTTAAGAGGACGTCCTGGTTTTCGTTTTCCTAATGGCTTGTACGTTAAGGCTTGTTTTGGTAATCTTTCTGTTTTCATTCTTTGAACGTGTTCCATCCATCTATGTTTATATTTTTTAATTTTTTCAATTACTGGTTCTCAGTTTAATTCTTTCATAATATCTTCGTTTCTTTTGTGATCAAATAGGGTATACTTTGCAGTTTTTCTCATAAACTTCATTTCTGCTGTTGTTAATCTTTTTTTGTCTTTTTGTTTTATTGTCCAGATTTCGCTTCCCTACATTAAGACCGGTAGGGCTAATGTATTGTATACTTTTAGCCTGGTTTGTTTTTGAACTAGGTTGGGTTTAAATATAGAGTTAATTACTCCTGTTATTTTTAAATATTTTGCAATTTTTATGTTTATATCTTTTTCATTTTCATAAGTGATCATACATCCTAGGTAGTTAAATGAATTCACCTGTTCTAAGATCTTGTTATCTAATACTATTTTAGTTCTTGCTGGATCTTGTCCTTTAAAGGCCATAGTTTTTGATTTTTCCGTTGATATTATCATACAATAATCTTTGGATATCTCATTTAGATTTAAAATAGCTTTCTGTAAGTTATCTTCAGAATTTGTAATTATTATTATTTGGTCGTCTGCAAAGAGAAGAGTGTTTAAGTTAACTGCAGGTGAAAGTTTAATTCCTTGATGTAAATTTTTACTCCATTTTATTATTATTTCATTTAAGTAGATTTTAAAAAGAGTTGCTGAGAGGGGACATCCCTGTTGGATCCCTTGGCTTATCTCTCTCGTATATGATAGCTCGTGATTTAATCTTATTTGTATTTGATTATTTTCATATATACTTGTGATAGCTTTTAGGATATTATTTGGTATTTGTCTTTCTTTTAATATGTTAAATAATATGTTTCTTTTAACTTTGTCAAATGCTTTTTCAAAGTCAATAAATGCAATATGTGTTTCTAAATTATATTCTCTTCTTTTCTCTATTATTAATTTTAGGCAGAAGGCTGGGTCTATACATGATCGTCCTTTTCTAAATCCATTTTGTACCTCTAGAATAAAGATTTCGGAATATTTCATTAGTTTGTTATTTAAGATTCTGCTGTATATTTTGTAACATGAATTTAGTATACTGATATCTCTATAGTTTTTAGGGTCATCTCTATTACCTTTCTTAAAGATAGGAATCACAATTGCTTTTTTCCATTCTATTGGGGGGATACCAGTTCAGTAAATTTTATTTTAAAATAATAAGAGTCTTCCTTTGAATCTTGTTCCTGCGTATTTATATAGTTCTGAACCTAGCTTATCTTCTCCAGGTGATTTTCCGTTTCTTGTTTCTTTCAGGCTGATTTCTAATTCTTCTTCAGTTATTTCCTTTTCATTTTCGTTAATTGTTTGCCAGTTGTCTTTTTTAAAATATTTGTCTGTCCACAGTTCTGTGTAGTAATTTAGAAATTCTTCTAATTTCAATTCAGTGTTTAATTTTATGTTTTCTTTGGTATCTGCATTTAGGTGTTTCAAAATCTTATATACATTGGGTCTTATTTTATATAAATCATGTCCTAAATTAGAAACAAATTTATTCCATGATTCTCTATGTCTTTTTCTGACTTCTCTTTTAGCTATGGCTCTTATTCTTTTATATTCTATTTCATCTTCTAATCTTTTACTGCTTAACCATTGTGATAGGCTTCTTTTTTCTTTTTGATTATTTCTTTGATTGTATCATCCCAGATCTTCAGTTTTTTTCTTTTATTGAATTTTTTGGTCTTTCCTAAGCTTTCATTTGCTGCTGCATTTAGTATCGTTTTTATATTAAGCCATTCTATTTCTATTTCTTCATTTTGTTTTATTTTATCTAGATACTGATTAATTCTTTTTTCATATAGCCATTGTACATTTGTGTCATTCAATAGTCTAGTTTTATAAACAAATGTTTCAATTTTTCTTTCTGTTCTTGTTACTTGTAGCCATTTAGGTGGTAATCTTAATTTTATTTTAACAAAGAAGTGGTCACTGCTTATTTCATATCCTCTGTGAACTCTAACATCTATTGAAAATTTTGATGTCTTTTCATTTAATATGAAGTAATCTAATATTGATTTCCATCCTCTTGCTGCCCAAGTATATTTATGTATGTCTTTATGTTTATAGAAGGAATTCATTATTTTTAGGTTATTATAAACTACAAAGTCAATCAATTTTTTACCATTTCTGTTTAGAGTGTGTTCTCCATGTATTCCTATATTATTATTAATTTTCGTGTTTCCAATTCTTGCATTTAAGTCTCCTGCTAAAATTATGTAATCATTTTTATTTATTTTATTAGATATGTTTTGTAACTGATTATAAAAATCAATATTATCCTGTTCTCTTCCTTCTTCTGGAGCATATAAACCAATTATTGTTAAATAGCCTCTATCTATTTTTATTCTAGCTTCTATTATTCTTTCATTCCATAATTTATAATGTTTTAACTGTTTTGAAAGGGAGTTATGAATCCAAATCATGACTCCTGCTTGTGCTCTTTGGTCTCTGTCAACTCCACTGTATATCACATTAAAATTTTCAGTTCTCATAGTTCCTTTTAATTTCTTTTTTGTTTCAGTGATTACTGCTATTTTAAAGTTTCTTTCATTTAATAACTGGTCTAATTCTATTTCTTTATATGCTATTCCGCTTACATTCCAGTTTGCTATGTGTATTATATTTTGTCGTTTCCATTTTCGTTTTCCCTTTTCCATTCCAGGGTCGTTTCCCATAGATTCAATCCGATTATCTTTTTCTGTCAGCTTACAAGTATGGTTAAGTTCTCCATGTCAGGGGACTAGCCTGATGATGGAATAGTTCAGTGGTAGGGCTGCTACCTTAAGGCTTCTGAACTCGCCTTCTTCCGAATTTAAACCCATAGGAGGAATAAGGTATATTGAAGGGGAAAGGGTAGATTATAGAAGAAATATAGTAAGGTTCATAGAGAGGACATAGTTGTAAGGCCAGAAATGAAAAGACCCCATGGCCCTCGAGTACTCTAATAGCACAAGGGTCATAAAGTAAGAAGAGTTGGCTGATAAGGCCTTATAGGAAAGATTAAAGTAAGTGGGTCTTCCTCAAAGTAGAAGAAGGAAAGGATAGATCCAGCTAGGGGTCCATGGGAGTGCCGCTTCCCTTACAATCAAGATGATTCCCCCTTATGGCCCTGTTGGTCCACGAGTCCTTATTCAGTATATTCGGACCACCCCACCATATATATATATATACACACACACGCACGCGCATGTACACACACACACACATGGTGGGCTCCCCTATCCGCCACCCAGGGGATGCGCTCTATAGGGGTTACAGGGTCCCCTGAGAGAAGAAACAGATAAGTTAGGAATTTTGCGTAATGAACAGTTCGGCTTCCGTAAGGCCCATAGTACAGCTCAACAAGTGCACCGGCTGGTAGAATCATTACTAAAGGTTTCAACTGGAAACTCAATACAGCTGCCATCTTCATCGACGCAGAGAAGGCGTTTGACAAAGTATGGCATGAAGGCCTTCTCTACAAACTGATAAAATTTAACTTTCCAGTCAAGTTAATAAAAATAATACATTCTTACCTGAAAGACAGATATATGCAGGTCAGGGTCGGCGAAACGGTTTCGACCAGACGCAGGATCTCGGCAGGCGTACCTCAGGGATCTCTTCTGGCACCTCTCCTGTTTTCAATCTATGTAGCAGACATCCCTCTGAACCCAAGACCAACATTCACTGCATTATATGCAGATGATACTGCACTGATGGGAAGATCTCTGAGCCCAAAACTGGCAACTAAAAGATTACAAACTAATATACACACTTTAGAAAAGTGGATGGCAGACTGGAGGATCCAAGTTAACCCCCAGAAAAGCTCAGCTATATTGTTTACTAGAAAGAAAATCCATACCATGGAGGATATTTATTTATTGGGAGTAAAGATTCCATGGCAGACTGAAGTTAAATATCTTGGAGTGATTCTTGATAGTAAACTCCTATTCAGCAAACATATTAGTTACATTTCCTCAAAGACATCCAACGTCTTAGCACAGCTCTATCCTATGATCAACAGACAAAGCAAACTGGACACGCAAACAAATTTAACAATTTACAAGATGGTAATTCGACCGGTTATCACTTACGCATCGCCAGCATGGAGCCACACCGCAAATTGAAACATTCTAAAACTTCAGAAATTACAGAATAAGTGCATGAGGATGATTCTGGATGCCCTTTGGTTTATAAGAAACACCCAGATCCATAGAGAAGTTAATATCCCTTATATCTCTTCCTTTCTCATAAATCTAGCTGAGACGTTCTTTACCAAGACAAGTAACCATCCAAACCCGTTAATCAAGGAAGCCTCGGAATGTAATGAAGCAGAAATCAACAAATATAAAAGACCAAAGTCTATCTTAAGTTCAGCTGAACACAACTAACTTCACTACCCTCAATGGGTGAGCATATAGCTCACAAACACTCCATTCAAAGTTCTTTCATTACAAGACAAAGGGGAATATGAAAAGTAATATTGCTTCACCCATCTAGCCAGAAATGTTAATGTTAATGTCCTCAGTCAGTTTTGGAATTGTGGTGCGTTTATTATATTATATTATGTGTCTTGTAGATCATGCAATTTTTGATTCAGTGCTCTTGCCAGAAGTACAGAGTCCTGTAGCAGTGCCGGTAAGACTACAACTGCACGGTAAGTGTTTTGTTTTTTTTTAAAGATACTTCACATTGATAATCATGGAAAAACAGACAAATGAGACAATATTCGAGGAGGTATGTGAAGAATTTATAAGACTAGGTGAACTACTTAACAGCAGTTGGCCGGAAAAAGTGAAACTTGAAGACACGTTTCCCCCGGAAAGTGTCACAAACGTTTTCTCAGAAGATCAATTAAAATCGGTGCCTTCTACTTCTTCAGACTTTGTAGAAGTGCGCGCACGCAAAAAGCAAAGAACAACAGAAGAACCACACAATGACAATAATGAAATGGAACAGGATTCTCAGGGTTCGGACGCCGCTATTTCTCCCAAAGAAAAGGTGCCTCCGATCATCCTTAGAGAAAAGCAGAAGTGGGCAGCTTTAAGATCCACAGTGTCCAATCTTAAAGCTGCCCACTTCTGCTTCATCCAAAAACATGGATGAAGGCATGAAGATCCAGCCAGCAACAATGATAGACTATAGAAGGTTGACCGAATACTGGACGACAGAGGCATCCAATATCATACTTTTGCGCTCAGCTCCGAAAAAAACTTAAAAGTGGTCCTTCGTGGTGTCTGTGAAGACATTGACACAGCAGAAATAGCTGCTGACCTGAACTCTCAGGATCTGCCTCCAGTCAAGGTCAGCAGAATGTACAAAGCAGACAAGACTCCTATGCCATTAGTCCTAGTAGAGATTCACAAAATTTACAAGGATATCTACAACTTAAAAATAGTCTGTGGTCTCATCGTCACACCAGAACCACTCCGGAAAAGATCATCTTCTGGACAGTGCCACAGGTGCCAGAAGTTTGGCCATGACCAGAATCTTTGTAGAGCAGAATATAGATGTTTGAAATGTGGGGACAGCCACCCAACCAATACCTGCACAAAGCCAAGGACCACCTCAGCCAAATGTGCCAACTGCGGTGGCCCCCATCCTGCGAACTACAAAGGATGTTCTCAGCACCCAAAGAACAGACGGATGGAGGGCGTCAATCAGCCCTCCTCCTACAGTATAAGAACACCAGAGGCCCAGGCATCAAATCCGGAGACTCAGCGACCACAATCGGAGACCTCCAAAAATAGACACCCAAAAGCAAACAAGAAGTTATGCCGATGTGACCCGCACAAATAGACCAATACCAGAACAAAATCAACCAACAGCACCTAAAAATCTAACAGCTGTTATTACGGCCTCACTAGCAAACATGCTACAAAATTTCAGCCTATCAAACCCTACTGAAACTTCCACTAAAAGATTTCTTCGTGAAACGCAGGTCATCCTCACAGCTCTCATAAATGAATAGTAACAAACTCATTCCAGCATCTCTTCAGATCGTTGCTTGGAATGCAAATGGCCTCAAAAATAAAATTCTGGAACTCCGAGATTTCACATATAGGTATCAACAAGATGTTTTATTAATCAGTGAAACTCATTTAAGACCCGCAGACAATCCTAAAATAAGGGGATTTCGCCTATACAGAAATGATAGATTACTCTACAGAGGCGGTGGCACTGCTATCTTCATTAAAAATTATATTAAGCACCACTCTGTGAGCAACCCTTCAACCACTAACTTTGAGATCACAGGCGTGGAAGTAGTCACCAGTTCTGCTGGCAGATTGAAAATCTACTCAGCTTACAACCCTCCCCAAAAATTTCTACTACACGCCGAACTAAATGCCATCTTATGCGTCAGAGAGCCGACCATTATAGCCGGGGATCTGAACTCCAAGCACCCTGCGTGGATTTGCTCAACCACCAACAAGAATGGTTGCATCCTTTCCAATTACTTAGGATCAAGCAACGGTGTTGTGGCAGGCCCCACCGAACCAACTCATTTCAGTATTTGGCACTGCTGATATCCTGGATATAGCTATCCTGCAGGATATCAAACTTCAGTACAGCATTGTATCCATGGATGAACTATCATCCGATCACAACCCAATTCTACTACAGCTGGAAAAACAAGAATGCCTGTCTCCTCCTTCTCACTCCTACATAGCATGGGAAAGACTGTCAACAGCACTGAAGGATTATATTGGACCTGTTCCTCACATACGCACAAAAGAAAAAGTAGAGACTGCAGTTAAAAATCTCACACAAATTAATTGTGCTATAATGGTAGCAACCTCCTACAAATCTGCCCGCAAGCCAGATCGTTTGCCTGAAGACATCATGAACTTGATCAGAGACAAAAACAGAGCTAGGAAAGGAGTCCGTAAAACGTGTGCGCCACAAGATAAAACAAATCTAAATAGATTAAATGGGGAAGTAAGAGATGCGCTCAAAGCTCATAGAGACCAAGTATGGGAAGAAAAGTTAGCCTCCATTTCACCTACTGATCGCTCCATCTGGGGACTACTGAAAAATATCAAAAACAAAGTCAGATTCCTTCCCCCAATATTCTCTGACCAGAACCTTGCTCACACAGATGTAGACAAAGCAGAAGTTATAGCATAAATTTGGAGGAGCAATGCAGGCCTTCGTATGAAAATCTTGACTTTGACCACATATATAAGATTCACAGCAAGGTCAGACACTCACTCAAACTTCCTATCATCAGCACTGACCATATTGCACCAACATCACCTGCTGAGATATATGACATTATTAAAAAATTAAAGAACAAAAAAGCTCCTGGGCCAGACGGCATTACTAATCGGGTGATCAAACTTCTGCCCCGAAAAGCAGTAGTGCACCTGACCAGTATAATAAATGCAATTTTAAGATTTCATTATATTTTCCTTCCAGCTGGAAACTGGCTAATGTAATTCCTATACATAAACCAGGCAAAGACCCACACCTACCGCAAAATTATCGTCCAATCAGTCTCATCTCCAATCTCGGTAAGGTTACGGAGAAGGTCATCCTCTCACGACTCCAAACCTCAGTAAATGACCTAAACATCCTCCCTAAAGAACAGTTTAGTTTTTGGCAACACCATAGTACTACTCAGCAAATCCACAGAATTGTCGAATACATCACCACCAGTTACAAATGGCGCCAGTGTACAGGAGCTATTTTCCTAGACCTATCCAAAGCATTTGACAAAATCTGGCATTTTGGACTCCTGCACAAACTTATCTCAGCCGGTGCTTCACTAAAAATGGTTCATCTAATCCACTCATATCTTTAGAATAGATCAATGCAAGTTAAAATCAACGGTTCTACATCGTCCCAGCGCCATATCTTTGCTGGAGTGCCGCAGGGATCTCTACTGGCTCCATTGCTGTTTTCCGTATACATATCAGACATCCCGCACAATCCGATGACTTCCATTTTGGCCCTGTATGCGGACGATACGGCAATACTAACCAGATCTCTCAGACCCCATTTCATTACCAGAAAGCTTCAAGAAAACCTTCTACAGCTGGAGGGTTGGTTCTCCGAGTGGAGATTGGAAGTCAACCCCCAGAAAAGCTCAGCCGTTCTTTTCTCAAGAAGGCCAATGTCTCCTGCAGGAGATGTGTTACTATTCAATACTAAAATTCCCTAGCAGACAGAAACAAATTACCTGGGTGTAATTCTCGACAAAAAACTATCTTTCAACCAACACATCAAATCATGCAAGTCATTGCTCAACCAACACATCTTTAGATGCGCAAAGGCATCTAAAGCCATAGCTCAGATCTATCCGCTAATTAATAGAAATAGCAATCTCAGCAACAGAATCAAATTGCAACTATACCAGATGACGATTCGTCCTGTAATCACCTCTGCCTCTCCAGCCTGGAGCCACACCTCTAATACTAACATTATCAAGATACAACGAGTACAGAACAAGTGATTGAGAATGATTCTGAACGCCCCGTGGTATGTTAGAAACAATCAACTTCATAGAGATACAAATATTCCCTATATTTTATCTTTTCTACAATCCTTAGCATCCAAGTTTTTCCTAAAGACGTCCACAAACCCCAACGATTAGGTTCAGCAAGCTGCAGCATACGAGGCAACGGACATATTCAAATATAGAAGACCAGAAGCTATATTAGCCTCCTATAGCGATGCATAATCTCCATGCCTATTCAGGGCGAGCAAACTGCTCATAAATTTTACCCTCACTGTAACCACAACAGATAGCGGGGAATATGAAAAGCATCTTGCTTCACCCCTAAAGACATAAATGTCAATTGTCAATTGTCAAATAAAAACGAGAAAATAAATTGGATGGTGTGGATCGACCGTGAGATGCGGTGATTAATACCCTTGGAGGGTAATTGATGGCAATGCTGTAGCCAATGAAGTCCTAACTGAGGCTCGGCTATTGCTGTTACCCTCCTGCCATGATCAGAGCTTTAATAGCTCAATAACACCTTATCCCTACATTGTCCTCTACAGATAACGGGGAAGATGAAAGCATTCTTGCTTCGCCCCTGGATAAGAAATAAAAACGAAAACAGATAAGGGGCTTCACAACCTAAAGTCCTTTTTAGGACTTCCAGGGTAACAAATGGCAATGCTGTAGCCAATGAAGTTTTAACTGAGACTCGGCTATTGCCGTTACTCAGCCATGACTAGAGCTTTTAGCTCAATAACACCCCATCCACACAGATTTTCTTCATTCATATAACGGGATAAAGAGTCAAGGACTCAGTCCATCTCCAGTTCTTTTAAGAACTTTAAGAAATAAAAACGATATTAAAAATGAAATCAATTAAACGACAACAATAATGAAACATTGATGAGATTTATGATGACAATTATGAAATCTGAGGCCTAAAATATAAAATATACATGCGACGACCTCGATATAAGGTTACAAAAGAATTTCCTTCAGAAATTATGATGTAACGTTACAATTTCTTTCAAAAGTGAATACTACGGACAGATGGAAAAATCTATTAAGCAAAGAACACTTTAAAGACAACAGACTACAGCATACCAATACGTGTTATCTTCAATCAATCACGATGACGCCTCAATGGAGAAAAATCTGAGTGCATTGGGATTAGGTGTGATCCAGATGTTGAATATGAACTAAATGTTTAAAATGTATTTATGCAAATATAGAAGACATCGGTTACTATTTGTTTCTTTTATGATTTTTTTATAATTAGGAAGATTTAATTCTCCGATTAACCCTTCTCTGGATTTCAATTCTAACAATTTATGATCATCTCTTTCTCCCCCCCCCCCCCCGAGTACAGTCAACGGAGAACGGAGAAAACCTTCTCTATTTTGACATAAACAGATTTAAGCATGAATAATTCTCCTAACCTTCGGGGATTTCCACTTTGTTGCGCCTCACTTTCCGAAAGTTCTTAAACGAGGCATCTTTAATGTTCTCCGGTAGTTTTCCCCCTTCGTTCATTTAGCTCTTAATATTTGGCGTTGTTGTGCGTTTCGTATCCCGAAGGGGAAAGTTGAAAAATGACTTGGAAATGGTGCCTTCACGATAACCTTTGACTGGGTAGGCCATAAAATACCCTCTTAAACGTCACGGGGGCTTGCTGATAGGACACCAGAGTACTAGATTAATCGATGTTTGTTCTTTTAAAATAGTAAACTCGTCATTAAAATGTAAAATAAAATAAAAAAAAAGTAAAGAGAAGTTGGACGAGTGCGAATAAACATGGCAAGAAAATTGAAGGAATGTCTTCCGGTCATAATTCCTTTTACAAGAGAAACCACGTGCAACCAAATCCTCTTGGTTTGTTCAGTATTACGAATAAGACTCATACATTATCAATAAATACATAGAATACGCCGTTTGAATGCGGGTTCTCAGTAGACTGATTAACTATTCATCTGATCCATTTGTGTATAAATTATGGCTAAATTGTGAAGTAAACTATCAAATATTTAGCTGAAGAAGCCTCAAGATATAGAAATCCAGCAGGTCACTAGAAAATCTATTCTGCTAAATATCAACGAGATAAAACTGTGCCCAATACGCTTTATTTTTATTTTATTATTTTTTTTTCATTGTTATCTTAACTCAATATACGTATGGCATTTCGCATTTAAGGCAGACAACTCTGTCGAATAAAACCTCCACAGTTTCATCTTAAAGATGTTTATCTTTGTACATTCTTATCTTCATTTGATAAATGAAGTCCACGCAAAACTGAAGTCTGGGATTTGTTGAACAACCCCTTTCCCTTTTTGACAACTTGTGCCAGTGTTAAAAAAAAAAAAAAAAAAAAAAAAAAAGATGCTTCAATAATCGAGTTTATTCGTTTGTTTTTATTTATTTATGTATACATCGTATTTTGCAACTTGTATGCAACAACAAAGATAAAAATTATGAACTCTACGAGTTCATGTTTTTTTTTTTCTTTCGGTTGAACATTATCGCGTATGTTATGACATTAATATATAAGTATCATCCTGCCAATAATATTAGTTGTCTAAAAATAACTATAAAGACAAAATTAATTGCTAAAATTATTGAAGCACATTATAAGACAATTTTAGAAGTGAAACCGGAAAAGTGACAAACCGTACTGAAAATAAATAGAAAAATTGAACAAATGACTATTTAAAATATCACTAGCATGTTATAAAAATATTTAAATGATAAAAAGTAACATAAGGACAGTGAAACAGAGAAATTAAAAGGCGTCCATAGAACGTCTTAAAAAGAACGCAAGCATGTGAATCAGCTGTCCTTAAGTGAATTCTGTAAAGATGAGGTATCGACTGAAGGTGATCTAATGCCAACAACTTTACAGGCAATAAAATATTGCTTCAATTTTCTTTAGACGCTGCACATCAGTTGTCATCTTTATTTTTCCTGCATCTACTCTGCTTTGGCAGGCCGATTTTGCTGAAATTTGGTATTTGTTGAGCTATTTCCATTTTAGTTTAAACTAGCCTATTTAAACATTAACTATTTGAAATCCTTGTCGACAAAATCACGGTCATTTTGACCATAATTATTTTTATTTATATTAAAAAAATCTGAATTTGTATGGTTAATTATTATGTTTAAAAAAATTAAAATGGTGTATTGTCATCTTTTAAATAAACTTTAAAAATTTAGAAAAATATTAGGATTTTTAAAAATAATTTAGTAAAGTATAATAGTTTAAAGGAAATTATATTCTTATTTTGATTTTCTTTTTGAAAAAAGTAGAAGTTTTCTAATTAAATACTGACTGAATATATATTCATTATAAATCATTTGAATTCTTAACTATAACCGCGAAGGTATGCCCTGCCAATTACGTTCCTGCCATTGCACTGGGGTTGACTATTCTCCCTAAACAAGATATTTTTACTGGTTTGGACTGGAATGATAGCCGAAGTAGCTAAGACATGAAGTCAGTTAACTGAGTTGGTTTTTCAACTGGTCTGTCTGTTTTTTTTTTTTTTTTTGTGTGTGTGTGTGTGTGTGTGTGTGTTTGGGGGAGGGAGGGGAGGATAAATCCAAGAAGTTAAATTATAACTGCATAAGATTAGCTAATTCTAGACGATGGTTTAGATTTCATTTTGATATCGTAGCAGAAACCTAAACTTTCCATATAGATTTATCATACCTTAGCAGAATATAAAAATTAAAATGGTGTATTCTCATCTTTTAAATAAGCTTAAAATTTTAGAAAAATATTAGGATTTTTAAACATAATTTAGTAAAGTATAATAGTTTAAAAGAAATTATATTCTTATTATCTAATAATGGGAAATATTTTCATCCGAGAACTCCGGTTTCTTCCTCTCGCAAGCAATCATGTCTCTACAGAAACAAGTTTTTCATTATTCTAATTCCCTCTGCGACAATTCAACTAACTATAAGATTACAAGATACTGGAGGAAAATATACTTCCAACATGCAATCAAATAGGAGTTCATTGAACCTTGGATAGAAGGAAATCCTAATTCTCTAGGAACAATAAAAAAATATTTTTTTGGTTAAATTTCGTTTCAAAATTGCAAACATCCGTAACGGAAATGTAACCTTGAGTTATAAAAGTCTCTCTTCTCCCTCTCTCTCTCTATCTCTCTCTATCGTTAATGTAATACATCATCCGGGAAATAACCATCCTGGAAGAGTGGCTGTTCTTATTTAAAAACAAGTTCCTGTCAAGAGTTTTAGTCAGTCGTTAAATGAGTTCCTTCAATAGAGAAAAACGCTTCTAAATGGTTTGAAAAAGAGCAAAATGATGTCATGGGTTGTTTCATTAATGAAAGATGATTCCTAATAGCATAGCATTAAGATGCTGACAAAAAGCCAACGAACCCATCATTCTACTTGAATAACCTCAACGTACATTTTTACGTCAGAAGATGACCCCTCATAAAAGAGCGCAATAAAATTCAAAGAGACGTCTATGGCATTTACGACCTGTATTGCTTTCAAAACAATGTCTGATGCGGCCTAAATCTTTATTTAGGCTTGGTATCTTAGCAACAGCCACGTGAGTAGTTAGGTAACCAGAGAGATGGGAAGGGGGGGGGGAAGAACATTGTTGCTACCATGTGGTCGGATTTCCTTTGATAAGTGGCATGTTTAGTTGGTTGCCAGGGGTATTTTATCCCATCACGTATTGTGAGATTTTTCTCAGATAAAAGACCAAATATTAGTAACAAATCTCATGCTTCGGGGCGTGCCTGTCACATCCGGGTTCTCGGTGGATCATAAGATTACCCCCAATCTTCTTGCCAACACAAAGACGAAACCACACCAAGAAGGAAATATATTGTAATAGAATGCGATGAATCTAATGGACCAATACACAATGAGAGAAACTGCTCACAACGACCAGATCCAAATTGGAAGAATTACAGTTCTAGCACTGCACCGAAATGCCACACCACACTATAATAAAACTCCGCGTGGAAAGGATACTTTGAATAATAATTTATTTACAGTGGGCAGTAAAATAAACGAGAAAATACATTTATGGGCCGTAAATACTTTAGAAACCTCGTTTGTCTTGAAGGCGGTCAAAGTCTTGATCGCCTTCAAGAATTTGTGTGTGTGTGTGTGTGTGTGTGTGTGTGTGTGTGTGTGTGTGTGTGTGTGTGTGTGTGTGTGTGTGTGTGTGTGTGTGTGTGTGTGTGTGTGTGTGTGTGTGTGTGTGTGTGTGTGTGACGTTCCTCAGTACTGAGTACTGAACTACTCATATATGTCCCTTCGATACTACATAATCCGAAAGTGCTAATTCTTTATATACTTCATATAATTCTTCATTAAAAAAGAAGCCTATCATAAATAGTTAAGCAGTAAAAAATTAGAAGATGAAATAGAATATAAACGAATAAGAGCCATGGCTAAAAGAAAAGTCAAAAAAAGAAATAGAGTATCATGGAACAAATTTGTTTCTAATTTTGAACATGATTTATATAAAATTAGACCCAATGTATATAAGATTTTGAAATATTTAAGTACAGATACTAAAGAAAACGTAAAATTAAACACCGAATTGAAATTATAAGAATTTCTAAATTTCGTACAGAATTGTGGACAGATAAATATTTTAAAAAAGATAACTGGCAAATATTTAATGAAAATGAAAAGGAAATAACTAAAGAAGAAGAATTAGAAATCAGCTTGCAAGAAACAAGAAATGGAAAATCACCTAGAGAAGACGGGTTAGGTTCAGAATTGTATAAGTATGCAGGAATAAGATTCAAAGAAGGACTCCTATTATGTTAAAATAAAATCTATTCAACAAGTAACTCCCCCAGTAGAATGGATTAAGCAATTGTGTTCCCTATCTTTAAAAAAAGGTAGCAGAGATGACCCTAAAAACTATAGAGGTATAAGTATTCTAAATTCCTGTTACAAAATATATAGCATAATTTTAAATAACAAACTAATAAAATATTCTGAAAACTATTTTAGAAGTACAGAATAGAATTAGAAAAGGACGATCATGTAGAGACCCGGTCTATTTCCAAAATTAATAATACAGAAAAGAAGAGAATACATTTAGAAACACATATTGCATTTATTGACTTCGAAAAAGCATTTGACAAAGTTAAAAGAACTTTGTCATTTTATTTAACATATTAAAAGGAAGACAAATACCAAATAATATTCTAAAGGCTATCATAAGTATATTTGAAAATATTCAAATACAAATAAGATTAAATTATGAACTATCATGTACGAGAGAGATAAATCAAGGAATCCCACAGGGATGTCCCCTTTCAGCAACTCTTTTTAATATTTTTAATATTTTTCATAAAAATTTCCATCGAGGTATTAAACTTTCTCCTACTGTGAATTTAAACACTCTCCTTTTTGCTGATGGCCAAATAATAATCACAAATTCTGAAGACAACTTACAGAAAGCTATTTTAGATCTAAATGAGATAGCCAAAGATTATGGTATGATAATATCAACAGAAAAATCAAACACGATGGCCTTTAAAGGACAAGATCTAGTAACAACTAAAATAGTAATAGATAACAAGATTTTAGAATAGGTGATTCATTTAACAACCTAGGATGTAAAATAACAGGTGTAATTAACTATGTATTTAAACCTAACCTAGTTCAAAAACAAACCAGACTAAAAGTAAACAATACATTAGTCCAAGTCCTCTTGTAGGAAGTGAAATGTAGACAATAAAACAAAAACACAAACGAAGATTAATAACAGCTGAAATGAAGCTTATGAGAAAAACTGGAAATTATACTCTATCTGATCACAAAGGAAGCGAAGAAATTATGAAAGAATTAAACCAAGAATCAGTAATAGAAAAAACTAAAAAATATAAACATTAATGGGTGGAACATGTTGGAAGAATGAAAACAAAAAGATTACAAAAACAAACCTTAAATTACAAACCATTAGGAAAAAGAAAACCAGGACGTCCTCTTAAGAGATTCAACGATGACTTCTAAGGCTGGAACAGGCCATTCTAGGCCTAAATCTTTGTTGAGGATGATGATGATGATGATGATGACTATTCATACTAATAATCCTTAATCCAATTCCTCCTTTATTCAAAAGGCATCTGCTTATTGTCGAACAAATGTTCATAAATATTTGAAAAATTAAACATCACTTGAAATAACAAGTGATTAGTGAAACTTAAAAATGTCAACCAGTGAACATTAAATACTGTCATAAGAAGTCCTATCTTAACACGGCTGATAACTTCGTTCTTACAACATTGATATTTTATCGTATTTTTGTTTCAATTTTATAGAACTTCGTTTTGTGTACTTAAAGGGTTGATGTTCTATTCACCATCTTGCGGACTACACCTATGATGAGGTTGCAGATGAGAACATGTTGTGAGAGTATAACGTCAATATTAGGAAATTAAAAACAATCAACTTAACATTGCGTATATAGATAGCACTAAAAGAAAGCTTTCTCTGTTAATGGTATCAGACACTTTGTTAGAAAGCAATACTTGATTGTTGTAATTCAACTAAGTGCTCTTTTGATGTTACAGTTTGATCTCTAAAAACAAACCTTAAAATTGGAAAGCCTGTTTTATATTTTTTTCCCATAAAAAGCAAAAGATAAATAAAAAGCGATGGTCTAAAACATTAATAAATTCATTATTGGATTATTTTTTTAGGCAATCGAAGAATGCTCTCTAGACATCATAGTAAGGAAGGATTTCAAATTAAGAAGTTACATAGCAAACCAAGATGAAAATAAAAGTTATCATCGTCAACATCTTTATGGAGAAATCATGAATATCAAGATAATTAGATGACTCAATTCAACAGATGATCATCGGGGAGAAAAGGCTCAAGTATAATTATAAAAAAATTATAATGATACTCGAGATTTGTTGGTGATTATCTGAAGAAACTCTCATTATCAGTCAACATGATCGCCAACTCGAAGGATAAAGAAATTAATTCTAATTAACATCGCATTCATTTTAAAGTTTTTATAGTGTGTCAGTGCGATAGCTAACAAACATAATAGCTATTAACTAGAAGGTAAACACATCATTCAAAGTCTGACGTTCAAATTTTTAAAATGTTATTTTTGGGGATTTAAATAATTTGGTTTTATTTTCAAAAGCAAAACGCTTCTTTTTTTATAAGACGCGTTATAAAAAGTAAAAGAAAGCAAAAAAAAAAAAGGTTTTTCTAACAGCCGACAGAAAGTACTAAATGGGAACATATTTGTCATAGCAACGATTATCGGCTGGTTCCTTTGAGGGTAAGAAATTAAAACCTCAAGGAGGCACTGATGAAAGCAGTCAGCACATATTAACCTCCCGTAAGGCTTAGTGCATCCTTACATTAAGCCATTACTGACTTGACCAGCTGCGACGAACTAAGAAAAATAATCACTGTTGCCTTGGGCATCCTACCAAAAGAACTGTCAGAGGTGTGATTAATGGCATGAGTATGATAGATGGGTTCAAGCAGAAACTCTAATCAGTCAGTAGCATGGAGCAAGAAGAGGGGGCAAAAATACTTTGTTATTGATTACAGTGTAGCTCGGTATCTTCTGCGCTGTTAAATAGGCGCGCGGTCACTCGTATACAATTTGAATCTTCCACGGAAGTATTGACGTACGTTAAGTATACTAAACCCACTTTTCTCTGCGGTGGGGAGACTCCTAATTAACCAAGTGGGAGGGGGAAATTCTCAAAAGTTCTAGAAATAAAATATTAAACGAAAAGAAGTCTTTGCGACCGATTCTTTTTTTTTTTTTTGTTGTTGTTGTTGTTTAGTAGGAGATTCCTGTGATTGTCTTTCTGTGAATATCTGGAACAATATTCTCCTATTGGTTTAACGGGATTGGAATTGCTTCGACAAAAATACTTTGCATCTGTAGAATCTAAAAGGCTAAATCACAAAAATAGTTTTCCCCTCAGGCAACAAGTCAAAGAAATTATTTGACAGTTTGACAGTTCTGTTTTTTTTTATAAAAGACGAGATTGATTGTGCTAAATTTTAGATGACAAACGCGAATTTGTGTAATTTTTGTAATTTTTAAAATTACACTTTTAAAAGTGTAATTTTAAAAATGAAAATTACACTTTAAAAAAAAGTGTAATTTTTACTTTTTTTGTTTAAATTATAAATGCAAGGCTAACTGCTAACAGAATATTTTAACTACTTCATATGATTTCACTTGTCGTATAATTATTTACACGACATATGATATTTCATCTGATTAAAATTATTTTAATTATATTAAATGCAATCAGGTCATTTTAATGACAACCTTAATTATTATAATTAGTTGTCAATTATTATTTTAGAGGTATGCATGTAAATAGTTGTTTTGTTTACCAAGAAACAAAGTCAAAGGGCTGTAAGAGCAGTGTATTGTATCTATTAATTGCGTGTGTTCTATGGTCAATGTGTCTGTTTTGTGGTGGTAAAAACTTGTTTCTTTTAAGATCGACAAAATCATCTTCCACTGCAAAGCCCCTGAAAACGTTTTTGTACTCTGTACTCGCCTTATATATAGCTACATTTATCTTTTTTTGTCGTTGGATTTTCTTTTTACCTTCTAAGCAAGAGATTAACAGAAAAACAAAATGGGATTAGGAAAATTTTCAGTAATGTCAAATCTGTCTTTGACAGGTATAGGCAGTGGCAAAATAAGCCTCAGTTTGAAGAGGATTAACCTCCACCTTAAAAGTGCAATATTTTAGCTTTCACGGCTTTTCTCGCTATCACAATTCATTAAGAAAGATTCACTTATAGAGTCCCCCCCCCCCCCCTTGTGATACTTGTTATCCTGCTCGGAAAATTTTCGCTTGCAGGATAATTAGCATTCTCCTCCTTTTGTTTACTGTACAATAAATGTTTAAAATTCATTTGCCGAGCTAAAATTGCACTTTGACTTCTTCGTTAATAACAATTGTCTTTCTACTAAAGAAACCTTGAGTAATAAAAATTTGATTAATGGCATTCACAGTTCGTGGAAAAGTTTTATTTAATCAATACATACTTTATGCTGATTTCATAATTCAAGAAATTGGCAAAAATCGACTCTCATTTCAGGAAAGATTTATACCATTTTAAAAATAAAGGTATCTTAGCCATTTTTTTTACCACGAAAAGCTTGAAGCATTTTAGTTTAGATGTTCGCGTTTTATTCATTTTTTTCTTAACATATTCTTAATTAAATCTTCTTACGCTGTAATTTAATCCTGCACATCACTTAAGCATTTTGCTCTTCCATTTCTATTTATTGACTTTGCAAAGGTTTATTTTATTCATTTACAAAACTTGTTTCTTTTAACTTAAATCGGCATAGAATAGATGTTACCAGATGTTTTATAGAAACGTGTAGTACATATAATAATAATTTGGAAAAAAAAATAGATCAAGTATAAAGAAGTCTTTAATAAATTCTAATTTCTTTCGCAGGGATTAATTGTTAAACCATTATTAAATTAATTTTTTATTTATTTAGAAAGTACTATGTGCTTTCTTTCTTTGTTTAAGACGTTATCTTAATATTTTTAAGATTTTATTAACTAATCCTTTATCTTATTTTATTTTCTTAAGTATTTTGTAGAGATAATTTATTGTGTTTATAAAGTTCGTCAAAATTGATGATTTTGATATAATTTTGAACCTTCGAAAGTGGCCTACACTTAATGATCACATACGTGGATGGTCTGAAAAGTTCTCGACATCGATCATAGATGGCAACACTATCGGCACGATTTTTTTTTTCTAAGTTGGTACATCTGTCATAAGTATCCATGTGAAATTGCAAGTAATTTTATCAAGTAGTTTGTTTTTGTACAGCTGTCTGAAGCAAAAGTGTTATCTGTATCCCTTGAAATTGATAAAATTGAGTATCGTGCGGTTATAAAATTTTTTTGTAAAAGAAGATTTAACGCCAAAAGAAATTCATTCGAAGTTCATAAAAGTTTATGGGCACTCTTCTCCTTCGTTTTCGACAATTAAGAAAATGGGATGTCCGAGTTTAAACGTGGCCGTACTAGCCTTGAAGATGATCCACGTAAAGGACGTCCAAAAAGTGTAACAACATCAGAAATGATTGATCAAGTGCACGATATGGTATTGGATGACCGGCGAGTCAAAGTGCGTGAAATTTATGCGACTATAGGCATTTCAAAAGAACGTGTAGGATATATTTTGCATGAAAAATTGCAAATGAAAAAGTTTTGCATAAGATGGGTGCAGCGCTTGTTCACAGCAGATCAAAAACGCACTCGCATGAAAATCTCTGAACAGTGCTTGGTGCTTTTAACAAGAATAAAACTGAGAACTTTTATTGTTAAAAGACCATAAGATTTAATGATTACAAAGAGCCAGCAAGTTTCACTAGCCACTGTCTAGCATTTTCAAGGCTGTACTGGTGTGAAAACAAATGCATCAAGTTACATGAAAACATACACTTTAGTAACTGCTAGGCTGTTACATTTGATAATTCGTGTTTCAGATAGCGCTAGACAGTGGCTAGTAAAACTTGTTGGCTCTTTGTATTTGTAATCATTAAATCTTATGGTCTTTTAACAATAAAAGTTCTTAGTTTTAATACATTAGACCAAATATGAACAATTTAAGAATAAAACTGATTTTGTGCGGCGATTTATTACTATGGATGAGACTCGGATTCATCATTACACACCACAATTCAAACAGCAGTCAAAACAGTAGGCAGAAACCGGTTATTCAGTGCCAAAGAAGACAAAGTGGGTTCCATCAGCAGGAAAGGTCATGGTATCGATGTTTTGGGATGCTAAAGGCATTTTGTTTATTAATTATCTTGAAAAGGGTAAAACAATAACCGGGGAATATTATTCCGATCTTTTAACCAGACAAGACGAAACACTTCGTGAGAAAAGACCCGGTTTGCAGAAGAAAAAAAATCATCTTTCATCAGGACAATGCTCCTGTCCACAAACTTGTTTTGGCGATGGGAAAATTAAGGGATCTGCACTATGAATTGTTGAAACATCCACCCTATTCACAGATTTGGCTGCTTCTGACTTCTATCTCTTCCCAAAACTAAAACTCTTCCTCGCTTTCTTCGAATCAAGAGGTGATTGTAGCTGTAGAGGGGTATTTTGCAGATCTTACTGAGAACCACTACAGGGACGGGATAATGGCGCTGGAGCATCGCTGGAATAAATGTATTAGTTTTAAGGAAGATTATGTTGAAAAATAAAAATAATTTTGTAATTATAAATTCGTTTTTTCATTGTTAGGCCGATAACCTTTCAGACCACCCTCGTATAATGATATTAGGGGCATCTTTATTTGGGCTATTAAAGATATCTAGAGGTATCCAAATGTTACTGTGGTGATCTGAAATTATTTCAGCAAATAATCGTATAAGAAATGTTTAGTTTTTGGAGAGTACATTGCAAACTAATACTTTTGATTAGTCAGTGTACATAATAACCACTAAATAAAATAGCTGAATACTAAGCAAACACGCATTGTTGATCTTGTTCGAGCAGTGAAAACAAGACAATTATTGCTGTCTTTGTTCGGCTGCGTACTTCGGCCAGAATACAAATAACATTTCTTTCATTCAGCGTGTGTTATCAGCTGAGACATGACAGCGTTGAATCTCCACTCCGTGCAATCCTCTCGCGCTAAATAATAGCTAACTTTTATTGTCCACGGAAGGAAACAAATGCAGCGGTGGTTCGTATTCATCGTCAGCTTAACGTGCCTCTGTTGCGCCAACTACGATTTATCACTTCCGGTATTTCCATGGTAGAAGCAAAGAGACAACCAACTTACATCAATGGCAACGATGCAACTTTATAAGACTGCAGTTTTCATTTATAGATTGCACGTGTCCGTTGGCTTTTTCTCCTGTTGTGAACAATGACCGTATAAGGAAAGGCACACGAGGAGAAATAATTAATTTTATAACAGCTCGTTTCGACTCTCGCTTTTGTTATTGAAATCGCATTTCATCTCTTTATTGATAAGACACGAAAGTGTTCTCTGATGGTGGAATATTTGCCTGCAGGAGATCAGCACTGATTTATAGGTTCAATGGGTACTGTCAAGTTCAACTAATTGCTGAACGGAAAGGGAGTACACTGCGTTTGCAAAAGTTACAGGGAACTTCTGAATAATGAAAATGAACAACTTTTAATATCAATCTTTCTGGTTTTTCCCTTTCAGTCGTTGCCGACCGTAGGTGACTTTGTAGGCATTGCCACAAAGTATTCTTTGTAAGATTTTTACAGAGTAGTTCACCATTGCTTCCCCCCCATTTTATCCAGGCTCGGAACCGGTATATGGCTGGGATGTATTCATGACTGTAATCCATGTGTGTCCACGGGGACGGCTTGCCTGTTCTGAGGGGGGGGTGAAAAACCTGAGTTTCCGTGTGAATCCCCCATTACCACCGTATGAGACTGGCTAACTCACCTTTAGTCGAAAGCGACCAAATAAAGGTTCCTCAAATCGAATCCAGGCCTTTCCGACCAAAGGGCTTCGTCTATACTTCGTCTAGAGCTACGAAAGCTCTAATATTTTTTCAATAATATCAAGCAGGCTCTAATCTCAACCCCCCCACAGATCGTTACCAATACGACTGTTTAACATAATGATGTAGAAATTCACATGGAGAGAAGACAGAATAGCCTCGTTGCCTGTTATTGCTGACTATGATATCGTTATGATGATTGATGGCACAAAGGTATACAGAGGATAAAAAAATAGGACGCAATCAGCATTTTGTTTTGAGCAGTTTAAAAATGAATTTTATATTGAAAAGGAAAAATATGCAAGAAAGAAAAGGTGAACTATAGTCTGAAATATAGAAATTTTATGCTAGAAAAGAAGACTTTGAAAATAAGATTTAAACCTCGGAGATTCGGTGGCAGACATTGAAGAAAACATTGATTGATTCATCCAGGGAAGCATGTGGTGAAGTTGTTCGTAAGGATAGAAAAATTAGAACTGCATGGCGGACTCAAGAAAGAAAAAAGGCAGCGTGAAAAAAAAAAAAAAAAAAGAGAAGAATGTATCAAAGTTCCTAGAAAGTAAGTCGGCAGATGTCCTGAGAGAATTGAGAGAAAAATGCAAGAAAGCCTATAAAAGTAGCTAAAAAATTCATAGGAAGACTTTGGTAAGAATAAAAGAAGATAAATATCAGGAAGGTGGCAAAATGTTCTGCACGCTATTGAAAATGGGAGGACTGTAGGAAAAACTAATGTAAAAGATGAAGTGAAAACTGAATGTAAAGAACGCTGTCTGCAGTAATTACTTTGGAAGATTGCTAAGTGAAACACGAAGTGACAGAACGGTGGTAGCGAAGGTTCAAAAGGAATGCCGTCAGGGAGTACATATCAATATTTGAGGTAGAAAAAGTCATCAAAAGGCTGAAATGTGGAAAAACAGCTGGAGTAGATGATATTCATTTAAAAATTCGTTTAGGCGGTAGATGGCGTTGGTGTAGTTGCGGTTAGTTGTAGTTGGTGGATTAAGTGGTGGAGACGGAGAGTTGTAGAGTTGGTGCCCTCCCTCAGTGAGTCTTTGGACTCCCTGGAGGTGTCACGTAATAATAATAATAATAATAATAATAATAATAATAGTAATAAATGCTTAAGTATGGAGGTGTAGGGGCTACACTGCATAATTCAGAAAGCAAGGTCGGAAGATATCGAATTCCAGCTAATTGTATTAGAACTCTTATAGTACCTATCTATAAAAAGAGAAATAAAACTGAATGCGAGAATTCCAGAGGAATTTCACTACTGAAGGATCCTAGTAAGATTTATACAAGCATATATGAGGAAAAAAAACAAACAAACTTGGAGATGAACAAGCTTGGTTTAAGACAAGTAAGGGTTGTCAAAATCAGTTTTTAACTTTAAGACAAATATTTCAAAAAATATGGGAATATAGCAAAATATATATATTTAAGCTTGTTTTTTATTTGGAAAATGCAAATAGATAAAAGCTATTCAAGACAATTATATAGTATAAATGGTACGTTATGTCGAGCAATACATAGTCTATGTTTGAAATGTAAGTCAGCTGTTAGATTTGAAGGATTACAGGAAGGTGGTTTTAATGTTAATCAGGAGTAAAACTTGATTTAACATGAGCGAGCATGCTGTCCGCACTGTTATTCCTGATCTATAGATCATATTATAAAGGAAAGCGACATTAAAGCCAACATCAAAATTGTAGATGTTGATTTGAGCTCTATGAAGATGATGAAGATTCCTGGAATAAATTTGCATGATTCCTTAACTAAATTGAATAACTGTGGTAATAAATTTAGTGTTAAATCATCAATAAAAAAGACACACTCTGAATTTAGAAAACCTTCGGCTGCATTCTCAATGATGAACCTATAGAACAAAATAGGGACAGAACCATATTAGTAAGTCTATTCTAAAGAACAGTGGTTAGATGTCTTGAAATAGGGCGAAAAGAAAGTTCGGTAGGGTATGAACAGTGCACAGATGTTGATACACATTTTTTCATGTTGTTCACAGGATTAATGCATTCACGGTGTGAAGTGTTTCGTCTGGCACTAGCACAACTTAAGGCACGACACACAGCCAGACCACAATGGTGGCAATCAAAAATATAACAAAATCAAAAAATATATAACATACCGCGATATGTTATTTTTTTTAAAAAAATAACATATCGCGAGTGTTCTAAAAAAGTGATATGGTATTTTAATTAAAAAATCGAAATTATTTATTTCGTAAATAAATTAAATTACACTGGAAGTGCGGATTTTTAATATGTATATTAAGTAAGCAAAGGTATATTGAGAAAAGTAAATCCAGAGATTGAGCGTATGGGTACATAAATAGATATTAAGTGCTGACAACATCATCATTAGCAGTTCGAAACCGTCACAATGTAGGGAACATGGGTAGAACCAGCGGCAATGTTTGCATCGATCATATTACACAACGATATTTTGACAATAACAGATAAAGAGAGTGAAAGATGAAGACTGCTATAGGGGCTTCAATCCATGGAATTTGGAATAAAATAATTCATTTGGCGAATAAAAAGCCGTTAAAGAATTTATTTGATTATTTTTAAGTGAGGGAGAAGAATTCTTTTGCTATGGTGTGCACTCTTCTTTGGCTGAAGTAATAAAAGGCACCGTTAATCAACCTGATCAATGACTTCACAAAGGGAATCGAGTGACTAGTTGTTTGGATGAGATAGAATGAAAGAAATAATTCCCTCTCATTTCTAAACCTGTAAAAGCGGAGATAATGCCCTCAAATATGCTCAAGAATTTCCCTTCAAAAAAATTGAAGAATAAAAGGGTTGTAATTAACTAAGACAGAAGAAGTAATGGAAGGATTTTGTTTATTTATTTTCCACCACTGATGAATGATGGAAAATGGGACGTAGAGCTAGATACTCGAATTGGTTTAGTAAGCTCAATATTGCGGGAGCTTGGCCGTTCGGTAGTATTGAAGCGGGAGTTAAGCCAGAAGGCAAAGCTGGCTTCTTCAATACAGTCTATGTCCCCATCCTCACCTATGGTCATGAGAGCTGGGTAATGACCGAAAGAATGCGGACACGAATTCAAGTGGCTGAAATGAGGTTCCTTCGAGGGGTAGCGGGGCTGACAAGACTCGACAGAGTCAGAAGCTCTGCAATTCGGGAAACCCTCGATACTCAACCGCTGCTTCTCCGTGTTGAGAGATCATGGTTACGTTGGTACGTACGGGCACCAGGTCAGAATGCCACAAGAGAGGCTCCCTTGTGGAAGGCCAAGGACTCGCTGGATAGATTATATCCAAAACCTTGGGTGGACACGTTTGGGAATCCCACCAGAACACCTGAGCTTGGTGGCAGAGGATCGTGACCATTGGAAGTTCCTCTTGCAGCTGTTACCCCCACAACCCAATTAGGAAAGGTGGGCCTTGAAGATGTATGTATGTATGTATTTTCCACCGCTGAAATGGATTCGTGTAGTCAGCTTCTACTTGAATTATTTGCTGTGCACTTGTACATAACATCGGAACTGCTGACGAATGTTCCGTTTTTTTTTTTTTTTCAAGTTCAAAATACGTAGATGTTGAAGCAGCTGTGGATGTCAGTTGAAATACTGCTTAGTTCAATTGATTTGACTAAATAAGTAGGTTAATAACATCTTTATGGTCAATTAGTAATTCCTCTTAACACAGAAATGACACTCATTTTTTGTGACCGCGCATGGGTAAAGGTACGTGTCGGAATGGTACACTTTTATGTTTGAGAACATAATTTTTGTTTGTGTGTCTACTTTCCAGTTCTTACATTATGTCATAAGTCCAGAGAGAAATTTCATAGTGCAGAAGGTGTAGGAAACATAAAATATGTCAGAAATACGTGGTGAAAAATCCGTATGCATAGGCCCATCTTATTTAACAACACTATTGAGATATGCCAAGTGTTACCCGGTCTCTTGAAACTCCTAAAAAATTATTATTGTTCGAAAATTTGTCGAGCTAAGACTGAATACCTGTTTACTCTAATGTTTCTCAGTCTGCTGACCTTGAGACGTTTGAATTTGCTTTTAGTTTAACGGTTGTTTTCTAGACTTAATGGCAAACCTTAGTCGAAATAGACGGTACTTCTTTGAGTTACTTTTCTCTTGGTGATAATACTCTTCATATATGATGAATAATTGCACGTTTACAGCAAAAGTAGTGTAATAACATTCATAATAAACTAAGGCGAATAAAGTAATTGAAGGAAATATATTCGTCCACCTCTCTTTTGAATTTTTACAGTAATCTTTCACTTCAATTAGGTGTCTGCATACTTGTTGCCACTCTGATGCTGCTACACGATATTCTATTGCCTTTCATTATAAAAAAAGTTTTTTTTTTAATTAATAAGCCATTGTTAAAACGTCTGCTGTAAAGCCTGTTTTTTTTTATTTGGCTTCTTTTTTTTCTTTTTTTTTTAAAAAAAGGTCAATGACTTAGTTGTTGGCAAATGTAATGTCTTCATACATCGTGATAGTTATTATTGTCTGATGTTAGTAAAAATCATTTTTTACTAACATCAGACATTTTCATCACAGCTTTAAATGATGAGTTTCATAGAACTTGTTCGTTCTTGACTTGTTCCATGCTAGCAGACAGAGAAAAAAACGAAGCTACGAAGTGCTGTTTGCCTGCGAATGTTTTTTTTTTGTAAACAAGTGAAAAGTAAACATGATACTAGGAAAAACAAGTATTACCAAAAAAAAAAAAAAAATCCTCCCCCCCCCCTTTTTTTTCCTCTCATACCAGAGCAAAACATTTCAGATTAGTGTCGTTGTACTGTTGGCATCTTTAGCTTTCGTTATGACTGAAGCGATAAACTGTGGAAATCTCTATGGTTACAATGTAACTCCATGTTTAGTAGAGATTTAGTGAAAGCTATCGTATTCGCTAAACTCGTTGAATTATAGATGTGGATTTGAACCACCATCCAGCCAACAAGACATGAGTTCAAATTCACATCTCCGTAGATGCTGGTGAGTCTTTAGGTGACAGACTACTTCCATCGTTGATGCGAGACCATTATCCTATTACTGAAAGCGTAAAGCGAGAACAGTTCCATGTTTGATTCTTGAACTGACAGAAAAATATTATTTGGTAAATAAAGCCTTTTTTATTTACAATTTACTTGTAAATAAAAAAGGTGGTTATTTGCTAATTTAAAATTACCTCTGATGGAACAAACGGATCAATAACTATGTGCACGCACGCACATACAGTTGGTTACTGATACACGACACCTATATTAAAACAATAGCGACCGTTTGGAACAATTAAAATAATAAAAAGAACAAATCATGCATATGTTCAAATCACAATTCGTTCTTTGCGTCCAGAAGTTCAGCAAGCAGTTATAAGTTGGAGGTGGATCTGAACGTGTCCGCTCAACTAACACGATGCAACGTGAAAAGAATTTAACTTCTCCTTCGGTGACACCCCTGCCAGCAGGGCTCATCCTGGATCCAAAGAAGAACTTTAATTAAATGTCAGTTCTCGTTTTATAACACCATGTCAAGGACTTGGCGTGCTACAAGAAATAAAATAAAAAAAATTCGCTGATCATCTAGAGAACTTAATGAAAAGCAATGAATCTTAATTGTCCTTTTCCTAAGTGCAATGTCTTGGATGTAATCAGTAGACGTGACACGTGATAGGATTTTTTTTTGTCTTTATTTTTCTTCTCCCTACAGACCTCTTTGTAATGCGGTGAAAGAAAAGAAAACAGAAAAGCTTATATAGTGCAGACGAGGTTAGAAAGAAAAATCCCGGGGATTTAGTAGTAATCTCGTTACCAGTGCGTCGAAAGAACTCTTGATTAATGGCTATTTAAATCAGTTCTGATGAAAACAGAGTCCTTGCACAGATGAACACACGATTGGTGCTGTTTATTTGCAGTGAAATTTGCTGCTCAACCAGCATCTGGAATGGCTTCTTTGACCAGACACGTCAAACACGCCCCCCCCGAAGTGATGTTCCAATTGTGTTCGGCGTGATTCTCTTTTCAACCACAACTGAATTACGCAGTGGCTACACTTTATTAGCAAAGGCAGCGATACAGTTATATAAACTTGGTCGTGTAGCTATAGTTGGAAATGCGCAAACGTATAATAACCTATAAAAAATTTTAGAGATAGTATTTGACAACACCTAAGAAAATATCCTAGGATCATCAAAATTAATAAATAATAATAATAATAAACATAAATAAACTCTAATTAACACATGGATATGTTACGTATAGCGAGAGTACTGTATTGCCGGTTATTTTTTTATTTCTTATGACAATTTGATCGACATTTTTTTTCCAGGCAACCGAATATTCAGGTTGTGGTGGCACATCTGGCCGTGATGGTGTTGTTTTCAGCTTCATCAAACATATACTTGGTATTTTCAACTATATGCTAGGCCTGGAGAGAGACAAAAGTAGGACATGGTGGTTTCCAACATCTGTAAACCATAAACAACGGGAAGAAACTTTAAAGTTCGGGTGCGTGAGACTGTGTCATAACTGTTGAGTGATTCATATGGAAACTTCCAGCCCATTTAAGCATATCACATCAGCGTAGTCTTTGAAACTGAAAATCGTACTTCTCATCACGGAGTACTGTCTATTCGTACCCATCGGATCTCCACCCACTTGAGAAGAGCCTACATAGCTCATTGGGCATCGACGATGCTGTTTGATTAGAAAACAGCTTGGATTCGGTCTTCACAAGGAGGGAGACAGAGTTTTTCATTTCGCAAACAAATAAAGGCACCAGAAGAATATACACGATTAACAATGTACTCGTACTGTACGCCCAAAGATTCGAGACCCTTCGACACTTCTGCGCGTGGCAGAAGAAGGAGAATCCATTCCGATAATAGGGTAATCAATCCGTCTTGTGGGATGAGTTTGCTTATTATTACTGATGGGAAAATTAGTTTTTCTTTCATGAACATTCTAGTTTTTAAAATGATAACTACATTTATTTTGCTAGTACAACAGTTGGAAAATTTTACGTATAAAGCACGTGATTTCGCGTTGGTGACCAATTCGTACATCCTTTATTTCTCTCTCCCCTTCAACATGAATTGACATTCTTGGTAATCTGCCCCAGTTCTATGAACTCTGGGCGTACAATACTCAGACTTAGTTACGTCTGTCGAAATTCCACACAACAACAATAATCCACCTGAGAATTCAACTTTAACTTAGGTGGATTATTGTTGTTGTTGTTGTGTGGAATTTCGACAGACATAACTAAGTCTATCCATTACATGTATTCTCATGGATCATCAATTTGCATCAGGAAAAGTGTATGGTGTTTGAGAGGTCATAAGTAGTTGCTTCGAAAATTATTTTGAGATCCTATCTGTATATTACAAAAAGAAAGAAAAAAAATCAATCTTCAGAAAAACTTATGGTTATTTATGTATCCAAACTACACACCATGTAGACCTATGTTATGAATAAAAAATTAGATCGCTCCCGAACAAAAAAATAAAATAAAAATAAAAAATCCGTCTATAAGCGAATACGAAACTTGCATACTCGTTCCTACTGAAATAATTATAAAAATAGATTAAATTTCCAAATAAATTTACATTCACCTTCTTCGATACCATTAGTCAATGCCTACTATGCCACTCAAACCATCTTTCATTTTCCGCATCGTAATTACTATAAGCATCAGTCCTTTTCATTATGTGCATACCCCTCTAAGTACTGTTTGATCAAACCGTAATATAACTAAAATATTCTTCCTATCAAGCCCTATAAAAGGACATTTCGCCTTACTTCAGAAAGGTTTCTGTAGAAAATTGGTTCGTGTACCAGCATGAAGTCGATATTAACTCGCTGAAATCTTAGAGAGGGGAAATCTTTATAAAGCAGATAGAAAGCATAAAACATTGTAACATAGTGCCAGTAACTTGTCAATAGACATTTCATCGACTTGATTCAAAAGACGTAAATTATTCATGAAGTGTCTGGCGAATATGAGATGCTTTATTAAGCCTATTAGTATTGTGCAAACGTGCTGAAACATCTATGATTCTAGTAGAAGCCGAACTATCTTAAATTGGGATATCTATGCTAATACACGAAGTTTATTCTGCAACTCAAAATTAACAGACAGCAGAAAAGATAACATCCATAATCTTAACTAAAAGTCAAATAGAAAAATGTTTGAACAAACACGCTTCACTGTATAATAAGACCTGCATATGCACGTTTTTTTATTTTTATAGCCGAAAGCTACGGAATAATTTCTATAACCAACTGTAAAATGTTTTTTTCTAAATTTACCGAAGATTGGCTCAAGAGCTTTATTAGTTTCATATATACATTTCAGATATGCTCCACGAGATGGAGCGACCATCGATTAAGAACTAAAACTTAATAAACATCTATTGCATATATTTCCTTAAGATATTTAAATTTCTCTTGACAAAATCCTCATTGTTTGAATGTAAAGTAATTTTCTTTGGACTTTGAAAGAGGAAACAAACAGGAAAATATGGTTTTTATAATACACCTAATGCCGTCATACTACATGCTTACTGAAGTATATCTCCTTCGAACGTCTTCGGTAAATAAAGGATCAGATTTTTGAGTCTACTAAATTCAAGAAAAATATATTTATATATATATTTATACTTGGGCAGATTTGAGTGAAAAGGAGTATAGAAACATATATGCTAAATCCTATAAAGTATAGATGGGCATATTAATATGGTTGGCCAAGTGGTTAGCGTATCCACTCTCCAACTAAAAGGCTACGGTTTCGAATCCCGTTGTAAGCAGAGATGTTTGTGATTGTCCGTGGAAATGTTAGTGGTGGTGGGTAGATGGCGTTGGTGTAGTTGCGGTTAGTTGTAGCTGATGGAGAGTTGTAGAGGTGGTGCCCTCCCAATAATATTTTGCCTATATTAATAAAAATTGAGTGCTCTTTTATTAATATAGAAAAATCCAAAACAGATGGATAGATTGACAACAATCTTCAGTATTAATTCGTCTCCAAGTGTGCGACTCAAATTAGAATTTCAGTAATCTGTATGTTATAAAAAGGTGCTAGATATATTTTTAAAGCTGTCTTTTTCTTCATAATATACTCCATTTTATAGTTAAGTTATTCGTTATAAGATAAAGGTGTTAAAGGGATGTCAAGGATCGTGGGAAGTACCCTAATTCATAAACCCTCCGGGATTTTTTCTATAAATTTACATTATCAACAGGAGCTCCAACAGTATTGTTGAAAAACATACATAGCAGGGTATCAAATAAACATACACCGCTGAGGCACTGATTACAATTGGCTGTATTGTCAGAAATATAGCATTTATTCCATACATGCCTTTAATACTATCACGCTGCCTTTCGAATAATAGCATCTGTAATCATCTTTTAAATTGTGCTTCTCCATACAAAATGTAGTATGGAGAAGTAACTAAATGTAGTAGACATGACTGTTGCTCTCATGGGCATAAAATTTGTCCATTTACGTAACAGACGGGCGTGGGGGGGGGGGGGGTAAAGTGCTAACGTATCCTCGTGAAATGGTACTATCTTTATACTGTTCCAATAATACTCAAATTTCATTTAAAAAAAAAAAAAAAACCTCTTCTGATATGAACGACAGCTCCATCTATGGATCAGATGGCGAACTACCATTTATTTCATACTTATAAAAATATGATTCAGTTGCAGAACTTCATTCTTCTATCCTAGTAAGTATTAAGACATATTAAAAGAACATCATACAAATATTAGTTTTACAGTATTTTGCTAGATGACAAACTGTAGCATAACTGGTTATACAGGGTGTCCCAAAATTGACGCAAGATTTAAATTTAGCGTCATTTGTGCGGTAAAGTGTTGCCAACGAGAAAAAAAAAAGACAGCGTGACAGCTGACAGTTCAGGGTTATTAAAAATGACCACAAACAGCGAGGAGAATTCGTTGAATGGATTATAGAACAACAACAACAACAAGTGGATGCTTATTTTTCGAACAAAATCATCTTCAGCGATGAGGCTCATTTTCATCTTGATGGCTTCGTTAATCGACAAAATTGTCTCATTTGGGGTTCCGAAAATCCACGAGTGATTGTTGAGAAACAAAGGCATCCACAACGTGTCACTGTTTGGTGCGGATTTTGGGCTGGAAGCGTCCATTCTTCTCCGAAAATGCGGCTGGTAAGGCAATAACAGTTAATGGTGCTCGCTATGGCGACATGATAATCCAGTTTTTTGTGCCTAAATTGCAAGATATGGATGTGGACGACATGTGGTTTCAACAAGATGGTGCCACATGCCATACAGCCCGAGAAACAATTCAATTACTGCATGAGTCATTTCCTGGTCGTGTAATTTCCCGTTTTGGTGATCAGAATTGGCCGCCCAGATCATGTGACTTAACGCCTTTGGACTTTTTTTCCTTTGGGGTTTTTTGAAGTCTAAGGTTTATGCCAACAAGCCCACGACCACCCATGCCTTGAAAGAGGAAATTGAGCGCTGTAATCAAAGAAATTCAGCCACATTTATGCAAAACGGTCATGGAAAATTTCGACAAAAGAGTGCGTATGTGCCAGCAAAGCCGTGGAGGCCATTTACCCGATATGCTATTCCATGCATAACCCTATACTGTATACTTTATGAATCAATAAGAAATTACAATTTTTAATTAAAAAACTGTGTTTTCTATCAAAATTACTTCTTGCGTGAATTTTGGAACACCCTGTATTTGTGGGGAAAAAAAAAAAATTATGTAGACTTTCTCACTAAGAATTTTTTTTCTCCAACTTTATAACCACCCTATTTTTAAAATTATGATTTTTTAGTGGTAATGCATCATTGAGGATTTAATAAAAACTAATGAAAATGCAAGGAATGAAATAAGACAGAACGATGCCCTTAGTAATACGCTATTTAATCATATAATGGATAATATAAGAAATGTCGGTAATACTAAACAAGAATTAGAATAAAAAATATAAAGAAAGAAAGATTAAGAAAACTGCTGATGTTCAGAACATGTAAAATCAGAAGATTCTAAAAAATTAGAATGTAAATTATAAATATTAAAAATACTTATAATGGGTTCGATCTTTTCACAATGAATATGAGATTGCCCTGAATTCTGGCCAGAATGTGGAAAAAGAAAGAACATATCTCAGTGTCATAAAAAGCAACAAATATATACAGTAGCGAACAAATTAATCCGAACACTCACATTTTAATGAAAAATTTTAAATTTGTAAGAAAATAAGTACAAAAATTAAACTAATAATTTATATGTGCTCCTCGGTTCTATTAAGTTCCTTAATTCACTTAGGCATGGACTCTACCAACGTAGAACACATTTTTCTTATTTCTGGTTCTCGAAACCATACTTTTATAATGGACCGTATTGAGTTATCGTTTGTATCACAATTTAATATTCCACGTCTCTTTTTCACTACATCCCACGAATTTTCTTTTGGGTTAATGTCAGGAGAGTTACCTGGCCTCTGAAGCAATTGAATGTTGTGATTTTTGAGGAACTCTTTCACTTTTTTGAAGTGTGGCATGGAGCAAAATTCTGCTGGAGGATGAATTCTTTGTCTTTCTGGATCTCTGGAATCACTGTTTCCTCCAATATTTTTATGCTTTTTGGTCAATTTTCATCATACCTTCAACAGGGCGCAAGTGATCCTGGACGTCATGCGCAAAACAATCCAAGAACATTTTTTCAGCTGGGTGTTTAGGAGTTTGTTGAAGGTGGGCGGGAGAAGTCTTCTCAGCCGCTGATTTGAAAATATTGGGTACTTGTTCTCCGTGAACAAAGAAATGGCTCTCATCTGAAAATATGACCTTCTTCCACTTCTCAACAGTCCAATCTTTGTGCACTTTTGCCCATTGGGGCCTTTTTTTTGCATAGCCTTCATCAATAGTTTTCTTTTTTGGTCTGTGGGCAGTCCTCCATGCGTCCAACAATCTTTCGGACTGTCATGTCAAAAACATTAATCCCACTAGCCGCCAAGTCTCTATTTAAGTCTACAGTAGGCAATCTTGGATTCATTTCGCTTTTTCTAACTAGTAAACGATCTTGAGTAAGTGTAGCTTTCCTTTTTAACCCACATTTTCCTCTTCTGCCATGAGAAAGGGTACGCGTCTCGCTAAACCTCTTTAAAATTCCAATAACTGTACCCAAGCCAAAACTACACTTAGTGGCAATTTGTCTTTGAGTCATGGATATGTGCTGAGAAAGAGTACATATTTTGAACTCTTTCTTAGAAATGTATCCATTTTATAGCTTCAAAATGAATAAAACACTACGACTGTCAACTTGTTTACGCTATTAAAAACGCACAACACTATTAATAAACATCATAGAGACAGTTAAACCATGCAGCACTTAACCAAAATAATGAACTAAAACCAAAACCGAAAACAGTAAACCAAAACCAAAAACTTGACAAAAATTTGACTTGTTCAGATTAATTTGTTTGCTACTGTACAAGACAGGCAAATGTGCCAAAATGTTCCTGTAGCAACAAAGGGTGAAATCTTTTGCCTGATCAAAAACTGCACGCATTAAATATCAGCTATTGAAATGATTTAATATGGAAATATTAAAATCGATTTACGCAAATTAAAATCTAAGTATATGAATGAGTTATTAGATCAAATACGGAATTAGTGTAAGCAATGCGAAATCATTGGGATGATGTAAATATAACAGATGAACACCTTAGAGAAACTAGTTGACAAAACTAGACGAGATAAAATGAATGGCGATATCTGACAGTATTTTAATATAAAACCAATAAGAGCGAGAATACACAAAATAAACATAGCGAAGGAATGGTTGACAGGATCATTAAGATGATAAGAAACCGGAATGTAAAAGGAAGAAGAGTTGTAAGATCAGAAAAAAGATGAAAATTCAACCAGCGCAAATAAAAATTTTCTTGCCCCCACATACACCATCTGCCGCTTGAGGGAAGGAAGTAAGAGCATTCGTGGAAAGGGATATTTTACCCTCACACGTGTTTTACAGAATAATGAAGTGCTCGAACGTGATCAATCACTGATGACAACATGTTTATGAAGGCGTATTCGTCTTGAACTTGTACTCGCCTTGTATATGCAAAGTACAAGTTCCAGAAGGTTCCATTAGTAACAATGGATGAAATTTTCGCCTGCTTAAAATTACAATACAGAGTGTATACAATTTTAAATTTACGTGTTGGTTTTCGAACAGTACTTAGAATGAAAATCATATTTAGGGATCACCAGTAAACACAGAACTTTCATATACTTGATATTTAATATTCCTGCATATATTTTGTTTTTTTTAAAAAAAAAGCCTTTGATTCTCTAACATTGTTCAAAAATAATCAACAGCTTAAAACGACAAGCCATCCCAGCAAAGTATATCCGATTATTAAAAACTGTATATCAAAACTCAGCATCCAGTGTAAAGCTAGAACAAGAAAGGAATTTGGAGGAACAACAAGAAAAAGAAATAAGTAGAAGAATCACAGAAAGAAACAAAGTATTTAAGTTAAGGGATATTACATCCCATATAGTTTAACAAAGTATTTTGGCTGTACTGTATAAAAATTAGGAACCTTCGTAGCACAGTCAGTATAGACGAGTCCTTTGGTCGGAAAGACCTGAGCTCGATTCCCGTCCATGATGTGAGGAACCTTCATCTGGTATCTATCGACTAAAGATGAGTTAGCCGGTCTCATAGGGAGGTAGGAGAGATTTTTCACCAGGAAACTCGGGTTTCTCGTCTCCCAGAACACCGGCCCCTTGAACACACGCATCTACAGACATAGAATACACCGGGAGGCATAGGGCTAACTACCCTATCCTCGAAGCGATCGCTGTTTAAAATCGTAACAGGCCACTAAGCTTAATATACGTACGAGGAGGGAGGGGATATAAAGATTATCTATTAGGGGATTCACCTATATGTCTAAAAAAATAAATAAATAAAGCTCTTTAATATATGCACTATTCGGTTGTTTAACTATGGAAGTGTGACAGCTGAAAATAAAACAGGAAGACAGGCTATATATGGCCCAAAGAGTCTTGGAGAGAAGAATATTCCATATAACAAAAGAAAATAAAAAAATACCAATAACAAAAGAGGGATAGAATAAAAAAAAATACTAGAATTAGAGAAAGATGTCTGGAGCATAAGATATTGTGAAGTGTTGTAAAGCATGTAAATGGAGGTGGGTTAACCATATTAGAATGTCAGGCGAAATGTGGACAAAATTAAGTACTGTGGATACCCACAGAAGGAAAGATATGGAAATGTCGTCAAAGAACAAGATGGAGGAATGATCTACAAAGATTGGACGTGAAATGGAGAGTGGCTAAAAACAAACAGAACTGGAAAGTTAGGGTGGATAAAGGTTAAAGAAGAAGAATATATTACAATGTTATTTTCTCTCTCTCTTTCTCTCTCTTGTCCCATTGTTGGTCCTTCTGCTAGAGATTTTTTTATGTAAATCCAAAGAAAAGCTGTGAACTTATTTATAACTCAGGGAAACTAGATTTATTAAGAGGGGGGGAGTAGATATGCAGACTTTAGGGGGGGCAGTTAAGTGTATGAATGAGTATATTATGCCCGGGCGAGTACGACGGACAACAAATCAGAATGGGATAATTAGTATAAGGAATCAAAGTAGGGATGGGACAAATGGGCTTCTGCGATTCATGTACACTAATGCCAGGAGTATTAGGAACAAGAAGGAAGAGTTTTGGGCCATGGTTGGCACTTCCAGACCACAGGTTGTCGGTATTAGTGAAACATGGCTGACAGAAGATGATAAAGCTAGTGGGATTGAATGCGATGGGTATAGCGTGTTCAGGAGTGACAGGGTGAATAAAAAGGGGGGAAGAGTGTTACTGATGATAGCTGATGAGCTTCAGCCAAGGAGTATAGAAGTTGAACTGCAGGATGGGGAAAAAAGCACATTTGAGGCTGTTTGGTGTGAGATACAATCTAGCAGAACAAAATATACAATTGGGTGCTGCTATAGACCGGGTGATGGAGTGGATGGTGGGAATAGTATGCATAAGCAAATAGAAGAAATGAATGGAAGGAGGGTAATTATTATGGGTGATTTCAATTATGGTAACATTGACTGGAAAGAGGAGAGGGCACATGGGAGGAAGGAATTGGATTTTATGCAGTTATTAAGGGACAACTATCTACGGCAACATGTATTGGAAAATACCAGGGGGCAGAGAGTGCTGGACCTAGTAATTGCAACTGAGAATGTAGCTGTAACGAACATGACCATGTTGCCACCAATTGGTGAGAGTGACCATAAGGTCATGACTTGAGAGGTGGCTAAAGGAGTCGAATTTACAATTAAGACAGGGTATATGTGGAATTACCGGGCTGGTAAGTATGACAAGCTTAGGTGTGTGCTTGGCTCAATGCCATGGCATGTAAAACTGCAAGGGCTGGATGTTGATGGTGCATGGGAGGTGGTTAAGAACTGTTTGCAGGAGGCAATAGTTGACTGTATACCAAGAGTCCGAATAATAAATCAGGTAGGGGTTAAATGGATGAATAACACTATTAAGCTTGAGCTGCAAAAAAAGAAACAATTGTGGAGGGAATTTAAGGAGAAGGGTGACCATCAGGTGCATGAACAGTATAAAGCTCAGGCCAGGATGGTAACAAGGGTGGTAAGAAAAGCAAAAGCAGATTACGAAAGGAAATTGGCCATGCAGGCTAGAGAGAATCCCAAACAGTTTTTTCAATATGTTTCAAGTAAAAGGAAAAATGCTCATGGTAGAATGATCTTAAAAAATGCTGAGGATAGGGAGGTAACTGAATCAGTCGATGTTGTGGAATTACTGAGCGAGCACTTTGCAAGAGTATATCATCCAGGTGGTGGCTTTGCGGAAATGGAGGAACCAACAGCTTATACTGGAATTGTGATGAATGAGGTAGAGGTAACTAGTCTATTACAGAACCTCAATGTCAATACATCTGTGGGATTGGATGGTATACCAGCTCGTGTCGTACGTGAAGCGGCCAAAGAATTGTCAGTGCCCTTGACCATTATGTTTAATTTGAGCCTCAGGACTGGGTCAGTCCCAAGGGGGTGGAAAGAGGGGAAAATCGTTCCACTGCACAAAGGTGGTTCCAAGGCTGCTGTTGAAAATTACCGGCCAATCAGCATAACAGGAATAATTATCAAGGTCTTAGAGAAAATAGTCAAGAGGAAAATACAAGATTGGATAGAAGAAAATGGGATACTGTATCGGGGACAGCATGGTTTTGTGAAGGGTAGGTCATGCCTCAGTAACTTGCTCACGTATTATAACACAGTGACGGCTGAACTGGATAAGGGTAATGGGTTTACAGTGATTCTGCTGGACCTTGCTAAGGCCTTTGACAGGATACCACATGGAATTCTAATCAGTAAATTGCAGCATATGGGAATGGACATAGGGTTGGTGAGATGGATAGGAGGGTGGTTGACGGAGAGATATCAGAGAGTGGTTTACTCAGGAGTAGAGTCCACAAGACGGCCTGTGACTAGTGGTGTGCCACAAGGATCTGTTCTTGGACCACTGCTGTTTAATTTGTTCATAAATGATATAGGATAGGATCTGAGAGGAACAGTTCATTTGTTTGCGGATGATGCGAAGTTGGGTAGGGCAATAGTGAATGCAGATGACGTCAAAATTTTGCAGGATGATTTGGATAGATTGGAGGTCTGGGCTAGGGAGAATGGATGTCAATTTAATGTGGCAAAATGTAAGGTTATGCATTTTGGGGTGAAAAGATGGGAGGCAGTTTACTGCATTGGTGGAACCGTGCTCCAGGAAATTGATGAGGCAGGAGATTTAGGAGTGTTGGTGGATAAGGAATTGAAATTTAGGGGACACATTGCAAAAGTGGCCAAATCAGCTCATCAAATCACTTGGTTGCTGAAGAATACGTTGACAAGCAGAGACAAGCAGGTTATTGTTCCTCTGTATCGAGCCTTGATAAGACCTCATCTCGACTACTGTGCTCAGATTTGGTCACCTAGGTTTCTTCTTGATGGGGAGGAGGTGGAGAGGATCCAGAGGCGAGTGACCAAGATGACAGCAGGTCTGTGGAATGAACCGTATGAGAACAGGTTGAGGATTTGTGCGTTGCAAAAATTGGTTGATAGGCTGAGGAGTGGAGATATGATTGAGACATTCAAATTACTGAAGGGTTTCTATAAAATTAATTCAGAAGATATTTTTGAGAACAGGGCTGGTTGTGGGAGGACTAGGGGACATCCATGGAAACTGGGCAAAAGTGTGGTTAGTAAAGGTGTTAGAGCTGGGTTCTTTACTTTTAGAGTAGTGAATGAGTGGAATACGCTCCCTGAGTCTGTGGTGGAATTCTGTGACGGTGAATGAGTTTAAGGCGAGGTATGATAGATACTGTATGAATGTCGAATAGTTGTGATGAAAATGATTTGGGGCCTCCCTCGATGAGTCTAATGACTCCCTGGAGTTGCCCGTAATAATAATAATAATAATAATAATAATAACGTTGGCAAGCTACGGATATGATATCCGGGAACCTTGCTTTAGAGCTCAAACATGGCACATTTTCAGGCCACTTCAGAACTCCATAGGCAGGAGGATGGTCGCGTACCGGAAGAAATAAAAAAACCCATCTACCGCTTAAAGACGTTCACAAGACATCCTGAGATTCGAATCTACAGCCGAAGAGAGGTAGTACGCTAACCCACTTGGTCAACTAGGCCGTCAGAGGCACAATGCAAACTGCGTACAACCTAAACGACCTTCAAGCTCATAAGTAACATATACTTGCCACTGAAATTCCACTGGATATGAAATGTGGGAAATGAAAAGCTAGATTTTTTCTTTTTTTTTCTTTTTTTTTATTAGACAATTTCATTTTCGGCAAACTCTCCAAGACTTTTAACCTTCGGAAACGACGTCACTAGGGATGCACCACTTTCTGTCGCTCCTCACCTTCTCAATCTCTTATGGAAAAATCTGTTCACGTGTTTGTCTATTTTTTTTTTTAATATTCTGAAAGTATCCACGTGTTACAGGAGCTACAGCAAATGAGGATCGTAGATCTGTCCATCAACAACTCGTAGATTATTTTTCTTAGGACTTAACTTTCTTTACTCTTCTGGGGAGCAGAGAAAGTTAAGTCAGCAAGAATTATAAAAGGAAGCGAAATGAGATACAACTCTTAGTCAAAGTAATTTGCAAATTGTGTGACAGACTGAGTGAAAAAAAAATGGAAAAAACGCGGCAAGACAGTCAATTAAGCATGCTTTTAAAAGTACGATAGGCTGTTTAAAAAAAAGATCATTAGTGGCTTTTTTAAGGGTTGGAGGGATTTCAGAGCTACTTACTTTTGATCTTCAAATCTCATACACAGTAGCTGCTTAAGTTCTTTTTATTTATATAATTCTCTGCTGCTCAAGATGTGACATTTTATTTTGGGGAAGAAACAGTCGCACTCGGGAAAGGCTTTGTTTCGAATCCAAAAAATTATGTGAGAACCATTTCAAGCTGGATACTTTCCGAAAATAAAAACACTAAAAGCCGAGGTATCCGATCTCAGAGGTGAAGTGTTTTTCTTTTTTTTTTTTAACTCCGGTTCTCTCGCTTGTAGAAGACAAACCAACCAACGACAATTGCCGGTGACCTCAGTTTCCTAGATATGTTATTTCTAAAGAACAACTCTTCTACCGCTTGTTAGTGCTCGGAATCGCATCCCATTCATGTGCCGTCTCCTATCCAGGAGGTTGACTATCATGATGTGACTCATGGTTAACTGCTGGCGTAACGACATGTGGTGAGGACCCTATTTCTTCCACATATTGTCGTAAGTATTCACGGCTGTAAATCCATGTGTGTTCAAGGAGGAGGTTATCCTGTTCTGAAAGACGAAAAACTCACGTTTTCGGGTGAAAAAAACCTTCTACCTCCGTATGAGACCGGCTAACTCACCCTTTAGCCTAAAGAGATAAGATAAATTCCTTACGTCATAGACGGGAATCGCATCGAGGTCTTTCCTACTAAAGGGCTTCGTTTATACCGACTGAACTATATGGAGGCTCAGTGTTCGGAATGAACAGTCCAAATCGAGAGTGACTTGACCTGAAAACTTCTATATGAAACATTCAACAGTGATATTTATGTCTCTTTAGTCAGGTTGAGTTTCTTGTAAGACATAGGAGGTCGTATCCTAGTAGCAAATTCTAAACCAGGGGTGGGCAACTTTTTTTCCATTACAAAGTGAAATATCTCTTCAAAGATTCGTGCAGTGTGAAAAACCTCATTACATTTTCCTCATAATGCGCAGATGCGAACAAAATATGTTCCGTTACGTCTTTATTTATCTTTAAAGTTAAAAAATGAATTAAAAATAATGTAATATTTAAACATGAAATAAGTTTATTAAAAATGAAATACGAAATACCTCCAGAGAGTCCAAAGACTCAAGGAGTGTGCCAACAGCATCGAACGATTAAATCCCTTCCAACTACTAACCGCGCTCAAACTTGCTTAACTTTTTGCGTGCGCCATTAGTAGCAGAGGCCCTACCAATCGATCAACTTTTGCTGACATATGACATTGATTTTATCAAATTTTATTAAGTTAAGGACGCCAGTGGTCTCATGGTACCTAGCTTGACATTGATTAGAGGAATAAATCCTATCTTATCCTAATTTTTATAAGCTATAGTAGTAGTTGTAGTACCTAAATTGATCTTTGATGCAGGAAAAGATCGACTTAGATGCTTTCATAGGTTGTTCTACCGAATTAGCCACCGATATGCTTCCCATACTTTCCTCTACACATAACAACACGAAAAGCTGCTGGCTAATACCCATACCATTGCTCAATTTAAAGTTAATGTAATAATTCATCTTCTTTCTGTCCATCTCCCAATGTCCTCTGGAACAGCCTTTTCCATGCTTTTTTTTTTCAATGACTACAAACTCCAGCTTTTCAAGAAACATTGACGCATTCCTTTTTTTTTTCTCTCTCTCTCTCTCTCTCTCGAGTCACTCTTCTTCATACAGCACTATTATAGGTTTTGAAACCTCTTATGTGTATGGGGGGTTTGATATAAACATTACAGTTTACTATCAGAAATTTAGTTTTTTTAACTTCTGAACTCATAAAAATGACAATAGACTTGTACCTTTTTTACACAACAATACCTGTTAGAATTAGGATCACAAGATGGCGGTAATTGTTTATATCACTCTCGTCACCTGTAACTCTACATATCGGAGGTGGAAATAACTCAACTACTGATGATGAGGAAAGATAAGTACTGATTTCCGATAGTTAGGACACTCTTTTTTAGCGAATGAAAATAATCTAGAAGATTAGTTTTATCCAATTCATTATTAACTTTAGTATTTTATGAATTTCATAGCACGTGTTATGAAAAGCACAGTTTTCATTTATTTAGACGAGCATAAAAGGCCACAGTGAGGATAACAAAAAAGGGAACGGAGTCTTAATCCGTTCCCTTTTTTGTTATCCTCACTGTGTTATCCTCGTTTCAATCTTGAAAAGAAAACGGAATCTCCTAACAACCCAGATTAGAACGGCAAAAAGAAACTATTACAGCAACAAATTAACAACAGCACAGAATGACATAAAGGAAACCTGGCACCTGATTAATGAAATGCTGGACAATATACACAGAACCACTGCCACAGAAACAATAAAACACAGCTTTGCCTGCCACCCCAAATCCCTCAAACAGTTGGCAAACAACTTTAATCAGGAATTCGTGAACTCTGTCCAAAAGCTACAAGAAACAACCTTTCCTCACACAAACGAACATTCTCCACTAGGTCCACGAGCAACCCAGTCGATGTGGTTCCCCACAGTAACAAAAGAAGAACTATCACTGGCAATTCAACAAATTAATCCTAACAAAGGACCGGGGATAGACGGAATCAGACCAAAAGACATCAAGAAAAACTCAACCGACCTACTTCCAGTTATACAAAAACTGTTAAATAAAATCTTCGAAACGGGACACATACCTGAAACACTGAAGACTGCATTAATCACACCTATACACAAACAGGGAAAAAGAAACATAATAAGTAATTACAGACCTATCGCCACGCTGCCTGTAATCAACCAAATCATGGAGCGCATTGTACATCAGAAACTCTCCACATACGTTGAAAAATTTCAAATCATACCCAAAACACAATATGGCTTTCAAAAAAAAAAGGGACAGCAACGCTCCTGGAAGATTTCACAGATCTAATAAACGCTGCATTGGATAAAAACAGAATAACATTAGTGGTATTCATTGACCTAACAAAAGCATTTGACACACTAACACATAAAACCTTGTTAACGAAACTTACCCATATCGGAATTGGAGGTCGTCTACTCCAGTGGTTTAAAGCATACACGAAAAACAGAAAGCACATCACACGTATAGGATCAGCACACAGCAAAGAGGTACATGTAACCTGTGGAGTACCGCAAGGAGCTGTCCTATCTCCCATTCTATTTAACATATACAGACATGACATAAGCCAACTTCCCCTAAAAAGTAAAATCTTCCAGTATGCAGACGACACTGCCATAGTATCCATTCACAACAATGCAAATATCGCTTACAAAAATATGCAACACGACATCAATCAAATCACTAACTGGTTAACCGAAAACGGCATATATATAAACCCTGGAAAAACAAAGCTAATGGTATTCAAAAACCCCCAAACCCTGCCCTTAGAAACTAAATATCTCACTATCAAACATTCATCCTCCTATACACAAAGTGCAGAACCTAAAATCACAACCATCACACAGGTGAAAACAACACGCTACCTTGGACTTCACTTCGATGCTGATCAGTTGGAATAGCCATACAAACTACCTGCATACCAAGCTTAGGATAATAGCAAGCAAACTATACAGATTAAAAGACATTGCCCCAACCCACATAAAAATACAAATCTATAAAGCATTATGTAAAAACATTTTAACATATGCAATCACATCATACGCATTCTGCGCAGACTACAGACTTAACAGGCTACAATGGTTGCAAGATAAAATGATAAAACTGATATTCTGGGAACAACCCACTCTTATGCAGGAAGCACGGACAAAACACAAAATATTTAAGGTGAAACACTTACGCCACTACACAGTCATGTTAAAACACTACTACAGCCCAACATATAGAGTAACCAGAACAACATATCAAATAACAAGACCACAGTCAACAAACTACATAACATATAAATACAACAATCAACACGGCAAAGCCACCCGAAACTTCTACGTACCTGACATGATAAACAAACTGCCGTTCGACAACAGAAACCTAGGAACATACAGAGAGCTGAAACAGGCACTATATAAATATTATAGCGAGAATGAAAATTAGAGCAATTCCTGTTTCTCTCTCCCCCACCACACACACACACACACACACACACACACACACACACACACACACACACACACACACACACACACACACACACACACACACACACACACACACACACACACACACACACACACACCTATGACAACCCCCTCTCAAAAACTATCACTACAAGAACACAAAGAAACAAACACACCATGTCTAAATCCAACCCTATTTGCACAAAAAAAAAAAAAGTTAAACTGTAATAGCAGTCGAAGTCTTTCAAGCACGTACCAACAAACAGTAAAATCAACACCTGGCTTGTGACCAGTATAGGAACACAACCATGAAACCACCACCCTCTGTCATCTATTATCTTCCTCAGATAAGCTCTGCTAAGCTTCGAGGAAGAAAATTACTAACTTGCAAGTATCTGTTATACACACTTGTAATGCGTTATAAATATTATATACATATATAATTACTACAGCAACTATGTATGCAATTCATCTGAGACATAAAAAAAAAAAATCTGTATAATCCTTATTGTAAATATTGTAAATATTATTATTGTATGTAACTTATACTGAGACATAATAAAATGTTTAAAAAAATTATTATTATTATTATTATTATTATTATGTGACACCTACAGGGAGTCCAAAGACTCATCGAGGGAGAGTGTGGCAACAGCATCAAACGATTTACCCCTTCCAACTACTAACTGCGCTCAAACTTGCTTAATTTTTTGTGAGCCATTAGTAGCGGAGGCTCTACCAATCGACCAATTATTATAGATTTAGTCGTGAAAAACAATTACGACCTGTAGAAAAGGAATAAAATTTATCTCACAGATGGTTTGTGTGCTAAAAAAAAGTTTCAATCTGTAAAAGAGGTCATCTTGCAGTTGAATATCGATGATGTTTTCAAAGCAATCAGGGATTTCAGCAATAACTTTAAAAAGTTACGTGAGATAACTCACGTAAGATTCTTGTTAGAATCGTATATGGAGTAGGTAGTTGTCCATCAAACGATTTTAGATAGAGCCGACATACCCAATCTTCAACCATCCACTTCGTTGATAAAAGAACGACTAGTATCATTGACAAACCCCACCCCCCCCCCCCCCCACCCCCCCCCCCCCCCACCCCCCCCCCCCCCCACCCCCCCCCCCCCCCACCCCCCCCCCCCCCCACCCCCCCCCCCCCCCACCCCCCCCCCCCCCCACCCCCCCCCCCCCCCACCCCCCCCCCCCCCCACCCCCCCCCCCCCCCACCCCCCCCCCCCCCCACCCCCCCCCCCCCCCACCCCCCCCCCCCCCCACCCCCCCCCCCCCCCACCCCCCCCCCCCCCCACCCCCCCCCCCCCCCACCCCCCCCCCCCCCCACCCCCCCCCCCCCCCACCCCCCCCCCCCCCCACCCCCCCCCCCCCCCACCCCCCCCCCCCCCCACCCCCCCCCCCCCCCACCCCCCCCCCCCCCCACCCCCCCCCCCCCCCACCCCCCCCCCCCCCCACCCCCCCCCCCCCCCACCCCCCCCCCCCCCCACCCCCCCCCCCCCCCACCCCCCCCCCCCCCCACCCCCCCCCCCCCCCACCCCCCCCCCCCCCCAATACAACACCGGGCAACTCGTTGCTAAGGTGGAGCAAGCTAACATCACTCCTATCTCAGTATCTCCCATAAGGCAAAACATATCTCCTTGCAGATATGCCTAATATCGACAAGGAATGATGTAAGCTTGGTCCACCTTTACCACGAGTTGCCTCAGTCCTAAAGATACTTCAGGTGCAAACTTTGTTTGCTTACACTTGGATAAAGGATTAAACTAAATTTATTATAGTTTTTCCACTTAGTCTAACCAAGTGGAAAATAAACTTCCAACATCTTTCTCTAAATCCAGAGTAATTTAATAATAAGGTGGTACACCTTTTGGCAACTCTTATAAGTAAATATGATCTCCCCATTGCTTCTGCTTTAGTATCGCCACTTCTGGGTCTGGCTCCCTCTGACGACACCTCAATAAAGGTCGAAACCGGTCTGGGTGGTGGTCCTTCTCTTAATGCATAGCATTATACATGTCTGCAAGGAGATGTGCTTTGCATTATGGGAGATACTGAGACAAAGAGTGATGACAGCTTGGTCCACTTTTGCCATGAGTTGCCTCAGGTGTACCTACATGAAGGTGTCAGTTTAATGTGGAGAAGGGCAAAGTTATGTGCATGGGATAAACAAATTACAAGCTTTATACTACCACACTATTGGAACTGTAGTACAACACCAGGCAACTCGTTGCAAAGGTGGAGCAAGCTAACATCTCTCCTATCTCAGTATCCCCCATAATGCACAACACATCTGCTTGCGGATATGTATAATGTTATGCATTAAGGGGAGGGCCACTTGTGCATTATGGGAGATAATACTGAGATAGGAGTGATGTTACCTTGCTCCACCTTTGCAACGAGTTGCCGGTGTTGTGCTACCTTACCTCAGTCCTGAAGATTTTGTGTGTATAATGGTTAGTTTGGGTCTCCCACGATGTCTCCAGACTCCATGGAGATATCGTATAATAATAATACAGATCCATGGAGATCTGTATAATCTCCAAAGCTTATTGTGAGATAGGACATTAATCTTTCTACACGCAATACCTATTTCCTCTCCATAACTTATTCACTGTCAGGCACTCATAACTACTTCTGGCAACCCATATATACCTGACATGAGCTTGGTCACTTGTCTTTGTATCCTCTTCGCCACCTGATTCCCAAGAAGTTCAATGAACCAATAGTCTAGATGTGGTGAAATCATTGCCATATTAAGAATGATAATAGCCTCTCTGTATTAGCGTGTTTTTAACATCTAAGTAATCCTTCAACTCTTTGTTTAGCAGTAGCCATAAATCCCCAACCTCATTGATTTCTTGCAACCCAGTACCATCAGTGTGATACACAGTATGTAATCTTCTAATCTCAAGGTGCATAACCTTGTATTTTGCAACATTAAATGACAACCATTATCCTTTGTCTACAATGTCAATTTATTTAAACCATCCTATGGGATATCTACACAACCTTTATCAATTATTGCCCTCCCTGTTTTGCTTCATCAGCAAACAGTTGAATATGTCCCCTTAAATCATAAGTCAGTTTAGGTTTTCACTTTATTTACTTTATATCAACAACTGGACTGTTACATCGTAAACTGTCCTGTATATGATAAATTTTTATATTAAGACTAAATATTCTGCGTTTGTTATAAATCTCCCAATAACTCTTCATTCACTTGAGGAGGTTGACATTGATCTTGATTTTAACGGGATAAGGTGGTCAGCTGCTTCCTTTAGTCTATTTTGAATATGTAATTTTTATTAAAAAAACATGCCCTCTGAGTAATTGACTTATTTTACAATACATTACTTATTTTTTAGAAGTGAGGCTGCAAAACCCATTACTTATGGATATAGGTTGAAATGTGTCCCTGATATGCCAGTTTGACAGAAGGAAAACAAAAAGTGGGAAAACATGAATTCTTCCAGAAAGAATCCTGTTGTTTCTGTGTAAGTTGGTAAACGTAGGCCTGCCTGAAAAGTTGTTTTTATGATCACAGACAGGACTTTAAAATTCGAGCCTTCATCATCATCATCATCATCATCAAATTCTGCCATGTACCCTCAAGGGGTGTACAGGATATGACAGTACTACATGAAAAAATTACATCATTACTAACTTCCTATCTACAATTTTCCTCCAAATCAGTCTGTTACTTGTCAAGACTCCAACATTATCAGATCTTATATTTCTATCGTCTAAGGCACTTTGTACCGTATCAATCCACCTATATCTTGGTCTTCCTCTGGGTCGTTTTCCTGCCAACCTGGCAGAGAACACTTGTTTTGCTAATCTTTCCTCTCCCATTCTATTTAAGTGACCATACCATCTGAGATTAGCTCTGCTAACGCATTCCTGGATGCTGACAATGTCAAGTTCTTTCCTAATATCCTCATTTTTAATATGATATTGCCATTGATGCCATCTGTTCACGCCTCTAATCTTTCTCAGGACTCTCATATCTGCGGTCTCTAGTCTTTGGTCAAGTGTTTTACTTCTGACCCAGCTCTCAGATCCATAAGTTAAAATTGGTTTGAACACAGTCTTGTATACAGCTAATTTAGTGTTCCGACTAATTTCTTTCTTATTCCATATGAATTTATTCAATTGACTTCCCACGATACCAGCTTTGCTGATTCTGTTGTCTATTTCTATATTTAGTTTACCATCTTCAGTAAAAATTGTGCCTAAGTAGCTAAAATGTTTTACTTGTTCCACAGGTTCTCCATTCACAACACAGTTGACATTTTCAATGATTCTGCCTATTTTCATTGTCTTTGTCTTTTTATTGCTGACCTTCATACCATATCTATTACAACAGCTATTCAATTTAGTCAGAGAATCTTGCAGACTTGTAGCGGATTTATTTAGAAGTATAACATCATCCGCATAAAGCAAAGAGCTGACATTAACATCTCCAATTTTGATATCAGGTTTAATACCACATTCCTTCATAATGTGATCCATATAGATAATGAATAACAGAGGGGATAATGTACATCCTTGTCTCACACCAGATTTAACATTAAACCATCTTCCTGTACTTCCTTCAATTCTAACTGCTGACTCACAACTCAAATACAGACTAAGTATTGCTTGATATAATGCCCCATTGACACCATATAACTGCAGCGTATTGAATAGCTTCTCTCTTGGCACCATGTCATATGCCTTTTCCAAATCAACAAAACTTAAATACAGATCTTTGTTATATTCCCATGCTTTCTCGACTATTTGTCGTAAAGTGAAGATCTGATCCTGACAGCCTCTATTTGGCCTGAATCCAGCTTGTTCTTCACCAAGCTTTTCTTCCACAATTCTTCTCAACCGTTTCTCAAGTATACTTGCATAGATCTTGCCAGGAACACTCAGTAGGGAAATACCTCTGTAATTCTCACATGCAGTTTTATTTCCCTTTTTATATATGGGTACTATGAGAGCTCTACTCCAATCATCAGGAATTCGTCCCTCTGTCCAGGCTTTCTGAACTATGCAGTGCAGCCACTGTAAGACTCTTATACCACCATACTTCAGCATTTCTGGTCGAATATCATCTACTCCTGCTGCCTTTCCACATTTCAAGCCTTTGATGGCTTTTTCTACTTCAAGTATGGATATGTATTCCTGACTGCATGCCTGGTCAGTGTTTTTTATCACTGTGCTGTCATCACTGCTTGTTTCATTTAGCAGTTTTTCAAAGTAATTACTCCATACTTCAAGGATATCTTTTTCTCCTGTTTTCATTTCACCTTTATCATCTCTAATTCCTTTTACAGCACTCTTTCCTCCATTCCTAAGCTTCTTCAACAACCTCCAGAATATTTTGCCACCTTCTTGATATTTATTTTCTATATTCTTGCCAAAGTCCTCCCATGACTTTTGTTTAGCTAGTTTTACACACTGTTTAGCTTTCTTACATTTGTCTCTGTATTCTGTAAGAGTAAAAGCTGACTTATTTGCCAGGAACTTTTGATATGCTTTCTTCTTTTCCTTCACTGCCTCTTTAACTTCCTGTGTCCACCAGGGAGTTCTGATTTTTTTATCTTTGCACACAACCACACCACATGCCTCTCTGGCAGAATCAATCAATGTTTCCTTCAGAGTTTGCCACTGAATCTCCAAGGTTTGATTCCTGTTCTCAAACTCTTTCATTTTCTTTTCAATAATATTTCTGTATTTTAGTCTACAGTTTACATCTGAGAGCTGCTCAACTTTTATTCGCTTTAAAACTTTCTTACATGTTATTCTTTTCAATATGAAATTCAATTTTATCCTGCTCAAGACTAAATAGTGATCACTTCCAATTTCAAATCCTCTGTACACTCTGGTGTCCTGCACCAGGGAGAAAACATCACTATCAACAATAACATAGTCAATGAGACTTTTCTTATTCCTAGCCTCTTCTCTCCATGTGAATTTGTGCACATTTTTATGTTGGAACATGGTGTTAGTAATAACTAGTCCATGTCCTGAGCAGAAATCCAACAGATATTTGCCATTATTATTAGCTTTGCTCTTTTCTCCAAATTTTCCCAAAATATTTTTGTATGTCTCACAATCATTTCCTACTCTACTATTTAGATCCCCAACAAGGACCAACTTTTCCTTTTTCATTGTGTCAGTTGCTTTTTCTAAAGCCTCAAAAAATTCCTCCACTTCTACCTTAGTAGAGCCTTCTGTGGGACCATAGGCACAAATAAGTCTCATTGTCCAGTTCCCCATTCTCATATTTGCCCACATTACTCTACTTGAGACTGACTGCCATTCAAGAAGATTAGCCTCGTATTTTGTGTTGAATACTATGGCTACTCCTTCTTTTCCTTGATTGTTATTGCCTGAATATAACATTTTGTATTTATTGCTCAGAAAGATCTCACCAGTTTTGGTCTTTTTTGTTTCAGTCACCCCTATTATGTCGATCTGGTACTTATCTAATTCCTCAGCTAGCTCCATTTCTTTGCCATTCAGGCTTCTTACGTTGATAGTACCGATCTTTAACTCTGGTGATGTTGAGTTGGGGTTTGTTTTCAGATTTGTTCCAGTAGCTGACTTTTCGCTGTTCGCCCTGGTTCCCTGGCGAAAACAACGGGGGCCTTGTTTAACCGGGCGACGCCCCAGCCGGCATGAAATTTTGTCATGTTGTACCATCATTTTTTATTTTGGTTTAACCAATAAGAATACAATTTGGTCGGCTAAATCCCAAATTGCCAGCCCATCCTCGTTCGTTCAGTATCCAAGTAGATACCCAACAGGGTGCACCACGAGAAGGTGAGGATTGGACATTAGGTCAGAAGCCCTGGTCGGTTCTCCGCATTCCTTTAAAGGCTATGTGGAGGTCTCCTCTCAGTTATACAGCTTTGACCCTTAAGCACCCCATTCGAGCCTTTTAAGAAGTAATGTGTTTTGCTTATTATTGCAACATTATTTCTAAAAAAAAAAGTAATGTGTTCCTGAGTAATTAAAACATTTCAATTATTCAGGAGCATGTTTTTTCTGAAAAAATTACTTATTCTGTATTATTTATAGAAGGTGGCATCTAAACTTAGTGCTTCCATAGTACAAGGTCCGTTCAGAATTTACCACCAAATAAGATATGGGAGAGGGATTGTTCATGCATGGTAGCATAGTGACTCATTAGATCATGATCAGAAAAATTCTTAATACATCTCCTGCAACTCCCTTACTTAAGATTTCAAGAATATCATGCTGCCTTACATCAAGAATGTCACAGACAAAGTGGCTGCGTTGCTCTACAAGTACAATGTTAAAGTGGCTTTTTTTTTTACCTTTACAAAAAATATGAAGATTCTTACATCCACCAAAACCTTCACATCACCCCATGAAAAAAACCAGGCATCTATGAGATTCGTTTCTCTTGTGGCATTTTTTATGTAAGCCAGACAGGAAGGTCCACATCTGAACACACAAAAGATGTGAAAAAAGAAGAGAGCATAAATCAGTCATGACATTCCACACAACCACTACTGGCAATCAAGTAATTTGGCAATGAACGAAAATCTCATATATTGATCATAACTGTTTTACAAGAAAATTTAAAGAAGCTTCGCAAATGCTTAGCATCCCTACACAATGCAATAAAAATCAAAGCTTAATTTTACATAGAGTATTGTCTACTTTCATCAAAAATTTAACTGCCATAGATCTAGGCTATACCATGCGTGATATCAAAGAACATGATAGCAACAATTAGCAATGTTCCAACACGCATACAGTAACGAATTTACCATTCGTATACTGATTTATCAACGATATTTAACAGTTGTGAAGTTATCAAAAAACATCTAATATGTGTAATTAATTGTTAATAGGCTTTTGTTGTGTAAAATCTTTATGTATACCACTGATGATTTAAGTTATGACTTATGAAACTTGTCAAGTTTTAATTGCTTATTTTTGATTAAACTCTTTATATTATAATGTGGTATAACTACCGAAAACTTCTAACAGAACTGCTAAACCACAGAAACTTACATTTGGAAAATTCTTTTTTTGATTAATTAGACATACATATTCATAGTAATATAATAATTTTATTACTGCAAATATTTTTACCAGAAACCAACTGTCATCATCACTGCATCAGCATAATCACAAGGTCAACCTAAAACCTTGTGATTCTAGCTTCACCTTAAGAGAAGTAGAGTATGTGCTTGGTTTCATTTCCAACTAAAGGTGTTTTGCTTATAATGTTAGTTTTATGCATCATTCTATAGTTTAAGTTGCAAGTCGTCGTTGTCATCCTCAATTTCCTGATATGTACCCCATTGTTTTACAGGATATGACAGTACTATGTAGCTAAGTTTACATATATCAGCAGTTAGAATTGAAGGATGGAGAGGAAAATATGATTTATTTAGCATAATGGTAAATATACAAGAAATTAATGAGCAAAACTATATACTGATTGACAGTTCAGTTAACTAGTTGATTGCACTATTTGGGAGTAAATGCAGGTTCCTGAGGCCTTCAAGCAAGGAGAGTGAGTGTGTGTGTGTGTGGTACAGCTAGCTCCTTCCTCTTTTGAAAAACCCTGTAGTACTCATCATCATCATCAAATTCCTGCTATGTGCCCTCAAGGGGTGTACAGGATATGACAGTACTACATGAAAAAATTACATCATTACTAACTTCCTATCTACAATTTTCCTCCAAATCAGTTTTTCCTCTGGATCGTTTACCTGCCAACCTGGCAGAGAACACTTGATTTGCTAATCTTTCCTCGCCCATTCTGTTTAAGTGACCATACCACCTGAGATTAGTTCTGCTAACACATTCCTGGATGCTGACAATGTCAAGTTCTTTCCTAATATCCTCGTTTTTAATATGATATTGCCATTGATGCTATCTGTTTATGCCTATAATCTTTCTCAGGACTCTCATATCTGCGGTCTCTAGTCTTTGGTCAAGTGTTTTACTTCTGACCCAGCTCTCAGATCCATAAGTTAAAACTGGTTTGAACACAGTCTTGTATACAGCTAATTTAGTGTTCCGACTAATTTCTTATTCCATATGAATTTATTCAATTGACTGCCTACCATACCAGCTTTGTTGTTTCTGTTGTCTATTTCCATATTTAATTTACCATCTTCACTAAAAATCGTGCCTAAGTAGCTGAAATATTTTACTTGTTCCACAGGTTCTCCATTCACAACACAGTTGACATTTTCAATGATTCTGCCTATTTTCATTGTCTTTGTCTTTTTATTGCTGACCTTCATACCATATCTATTACAACAGCTATTCAATTTAGTCAGAGAATCTTGCAGACTTGTAGTGGATTTATTTAGAAGTATAACATCATCCGTATAAAGCAAAGTGCTGACATTAACATCTCCAATTTTGATATCATGTTTAATACCACTTTCCTTCATAATGTGATCCATATAGATAATGAATAACAGAGGGGATAATGCACATCCTTGACTCACACCAATTTTAACATTAAATCATCTTCCTGTACTTCCTTCAATTCTAACTGCTGACTTACAATTCAAATATAGACTAAGTATTGCTTGATATAATGCCCCATTGACACCATATAACTGCAGCATATTGAATAGCTTCTCTCTTGGCACCGTGTCATATGCCTGTTCTAGATGTACAAAACTTAAATACAGATCTTTGTTATATTCCCATGCTTTCTCGCCTATTTGTCGTAAAGTGAAGATCTGATCCTGACAGCCTCTATTTGGACTGAATACAGCTTGTTCTTCTCCAAGCTTTTTTCCCACAATTCTTTTCAACCATTTCTCAAGTATACTTGCATAGATCTTGCCAGGAGCACTCAGTAGGGAATTACCTCTGTAATTCTCACATTCAGTTTTATTTCCCTTTTTATATATGGGTACTATGGGAGCTCTACTCCAATCATCGGGAATTCGTCCCTCTGTCCAGGCTTTCTGAACTATGCAGTGCAGCCACTGTATGACTCTTATACCACCATACTTCAGCATTTCTGGTCGAATATCATCTCCTGCTGCCTTTCCACATTTCAAGCCTTTGATGGCTTTTTCTACTTCAAGTATGGATATGTATTCCTCACTGCATGCCTGGTCAGTGTTTTTTACCACTGTGCTGTCATCACTGCTTGTTTCATTTAGCAGTTTTTCAAAGTAATTACCCCATACTTCAAGGAAATCTTTTTCTCCTATTTTCATGTCACTTTTATCATCTCTAACTCCTTTTACAGCATTCTTTCCTCCATTCCTAAGCTTTTTCACCAACCTCCAGAATATTTTGCCACCTTCTTGATGTTTATTTTCTATATTCTTGCCAAAGTCCTCCCATGACTTTTGTTTAGGTAGTTTTACACAGTGTTTAGCATTCTTGCATTTGTCTCTATATTCTCTAAGAGCACAAGCTGACTTATTTGACAGGAACTTTTAATATGGTTTCTTCTTTTCCTTCACTGCCTCTTTAACTTCCTGTGTCCAACAGGGAGTTCTGATTTTTTTATCCTTACAGACAACCTCACCACATGCCTCTCTGGCAGAATCAATCAATGTTTTCCTCAGAGTTTGCCACTGAATCTCTAAGATTTGATTCCTGTTCTCAAACTCTTTCATTTTTTTCCCAATGATTTTTGTGTATTTTAGTCTACAGTTCACATTTGAGAGCTGCTCAACTTTTATTCACTTAAAAACTTTCTTACATGTTATTCGTTTCAATATGAAATTCAATTTTATCCTGCTCAAGACTAAATAGTGATCACTTCCAATTTCAAATCCTCTGTACGCTCCGGTGTCTGGCACCAGGGAGAAAACATCGCTATGAACAATAACATAGTCAAAGAGAAATTTTTTTTTTATTCCTTACCTCTTCTCTGTATGTACATTTGTGCCCATTTTTAAGTTGGAAGTTGGCGTTAGTAATAACCAGTCCATGTCCTGAGCAGAAATCCAACAGATATTTGCCATTATTATTAGCTTTGCTCTTTTCTCCAAATTTTCCCAAAATATTTTTTTATGTCTCACAATCATTTCCTACTCTGCTATTTAGATCCCCAACAAGGATCAACTTTTCCTTTTTCATTGTGTCAGTTGCTTTTTCTAAAGCAGGGTTTCTCAAACTGTGTTCCACGAGAAGTTCTTAAATTTGTCATTTTAGTTTTCTAAGCATTTTTCATGAATAAGTATTTTATAGTAAAAATATTCCTAGGAAGATAATATTCGTGAATATGTCGAAAAGCTCAGACCCAGAACACCTAATAACATCTATGTATCGTTAATTTTCACACATCGAAAGCCTTTCAACATTTGGTAGAGGGAATGCTGCTGTTTATGACGGGTCATAAAAATTGCCTGCAAGCCCATTACAACAATTGGTGTCATATCTTCTGTTTTCAAAACTGAAGGAAATGCATCTGTGTAGCAAATGTCAGTGATCAAGCTGCATATTTTTAAACATGGAAGTATTCATGAATTATTGTTAATTTTTACACATTGAAATCTTTCAACAATCGGGAAAGAGAATACCGCTGCTTATGACTGATCATAAAAATTTCCTACAAGCCGATTACAACAATGGGCAGCGTGTTCTCAAAACTGAACGAAATAACATCTGCGTTGCAAATATCAGTGACCAATCAGCAAATTTTTCCACTGAAATTGAAGATCAAGGTAATCTGTATCTGGTTCTCAAATCTATTACTACTGAATAATTTCTTTGCAAGTTCGTATTGCAGTGTGTAAGTGCTTGTTCTGAAACCAGAGTGCCATGATTTTTTAAAAGTAATAGGAATACAGAGTTAAAACCTGATATGAATAAGAGACAAGGTACTTTGTTTAATTTTGGTATTGAGAAATCTCTTATTGAAGGTGTTTGTGACAGAACAGATAGTGAGTCTGAATGATATAATCACGTAATCACAAGAAAGATATTTATTTAACCAAATATTTCGGTCTGGAAATAGCAGACCATCGTCGGTGGTATTACAAGAACAGTTTAAAAAATATACAAGCTAGAATACTAACAATAGATCGTTGAAATTAGAACATGCCGCATGATGTTATATCACTAAGTATGAAACGAAATATTTTGAAGTAGAAACATGATTGAATTTGCTATTAAAAAAAAAAAAAAAAAAAAAAAAAAAAAAAAAAAAAAAAAAAATTAATGAGTAATCTTGATTAGGCTTTCCCAGATTTTTGATATAGATATGCAGTCATTACGATTCAGGTTGGGATGATGGAGCAAGGCCTCCACGCTTTCCTTGAACAAACGTTCGAACCTGTAACGGGATCTATGTAAGAGGCGCGTCTTGGACCAAAGGATGCTGTGGTCAGTTTCAATCCCGTGTTGAGCCAAACCAGACTTTTCAGGTTTATTGTGAAGAATGGATGATTGATGTTCTTGGATTCTTTTTTCAAGAGAACGTCCAGTCTGTCCAAAGTAAGAGAGATCACAGTTGCAAGGAATTTGATAAACTCCAGGAAGAGATAAAGTTGAGCGTTTGTCTTTAGGAGAAGGAAAATGAGAAGACAATTTGTTAATAGGAGAATACGTAGCTGTTAAATCATATTTCTTCAAAATTCTTGCGATAGGTTCTGAAATACCGGAGATATAAGGAATAGGTACTCGACGTATTGAATCTTTGTTGTTTTGTGGAGGATTATAAGATGTAAGAAGACGTTGAATACTTTTTTCAGAAAAGCCATTGAGTTTCATGTGTTGCTGGATAGTAGAAAGTTCTTTCTGTAGATAATCAAAAGTAGAACAATTAGTTTTGGCTCTTTTGATGAGACATTTTATAATTCCTGTTTTATGACATGGATGATGGGCTGATTCTTTCAGAATATAACGACCTGTGAATGTTGGTTTCCTGTATACTGTAGTTGTAAGAATATTTGAAGATGATCGGATGAGGAGAACGTCTAAAAAAGATAACTGGTTGTTTTCTTCTAATTCCATAGTAAACTTTATGCGATGATGTAAGGAATTAATACTGTTTAAAAAGGAAGATAAAGTGTTTTTACTGTGAGGCCAAATAGCAAATATGTCATCTATATATCTTACCCAAAAAGATGGTAGAGGGAAACTAGATGTGAAGAGGACTTTTTCTAAATGTTCTAAATAAAAGTTGGCTAAAGCTGGAGAAAGAGGACTTCCCATGGCTGTTCCTTCTACTTGGCTATAAAATTTGTTTTGACATATGAAATAACCAGAATGTATAACGAAATCGAATAGTTTTATAATATCTTGAGGAAAGATGTCAGCAAGTAGTTTTAAAGTTTCCTTAAGAGGTACATTGGTGTATAAAGATTCTATATCAAAACTAACCATAAGATCTGTAGGTTGTAATGAGACATCTTTTAATTTTTCTAAGAAATCTGAGGAGTTTTTTAAAAAAGAACTCGAGTTGCCAATGTAAGATTTCAGTAATTTAGCTAGATATTTGGCTATACGGTAAGTAGGAGAATCAATGCAATCTACTATTGGACGAAGAGGATAGTCAATCTTATGGATTTTTGGAAGGCCATAAAATCTAGGAGGTCTTGCAAAATGAGTTTTAAGTCTTTCAATTGTGTCTTTATCCAAACTGATGACTTCATCAAGGAGAGAATTTAATTTCTTTAGTTGTCTGTTGGTTGGATTATAATCAATTTCTTGATTATAATCCAACTTTCACAGTCATCAGACTTCTGATTTACGCACCTATATATCCACAAATTTGGATCCACATCTTTCTCACATAGTTCTAAATGTAGCTAAACGTTCTACTCAACGTGCTTATAATAAACTAAGTCAACATCTTAACCGTAAATATGAGGCTCTTTCGTCTAAACAATCCAAGCCATTCATAACTCCAGATAATTGGATTGTAAATATATCCGGACGTCCTTTGACTAAAAGCGAAACCCTCATCCTTTCAAAAGGACATGATTTTTCTATTGTTCCAAATAAAATACCATATCTAGATTTCCTAGTTAACATTGAAAGGAATCTTAATCATCTAACCAGCGATAAAGCTAATGCTCTTCGCCTAGAAGTCGTTTCTTCTCTACTTAAGGCTAAACTTCCTCCTTCTAACATATCTCCTTCTGAAATGAAATCTTTACAGTCCTTGAGAAAAAATAATCACCTCATTATCACTAAAGCTGACAAGGGAAAAGCAACAGTAGTTATGGACTCAGTAAATTACAGAAGAAAACTTTCTCTTTTGCTTCGAGATCGCTCCACATATCAAGAAATTGATTATAATCCAACCAACAGACAACTAAAGAAATTAAATTCTCTCCTTGATGAAGTCATCAGTTTGGATAAAGACACAATTGAAAGACTTAAAACTCATTTTGCAAGACCTCCTAGATTTTATGGCCTTCCAAAAATCCATAAGATTGACTATCCTCTTCGTCCAATAGTAGATTGCATTGATTCTCCTACTTACCGTATAGCCAAATATCTAGCTAAATTACTGAAATCTTACATTGGCAACTCGAGTTCTTTTTTAAAAAACTCCTCAGATTTCTTAGAAAAATTAAAAGATGTCTCATTACAACCTACAGATCTTATGGTTAGTTTTGATATAGAATCTTTATACACCAATGTACCTCTTAAGGAAACTTTAAAACTACTTGCTGACATCTTTCCTCAAGATATTATAAAACTATTCGATTTCGTTATACATTCTGGTTATTTCATATGTCAAAACAAATTTTATAGCCAAGTAGAAGGAACAGCCATGGGAAGTCCTCTTTCTCCAGCTTTAGCCAACTTTTATTTAGAACATTTAGAAAAAGTCCTCTTCACATCTAGTTTCCCTCTACCATCTTTTTGGGTAAGATATATAGATGACATATTTGCTATTTGGCCTCACAGTAAAAACACTTTATCTTCCTTTTTAAACAGTATTAATTCCTTACATCATCGCATAAAGTTTACTATGGAATTAGAAGAAAACAACCAGTTATCTTTTTTAGACGTTCTCCTCATCCGATCATCTTCAAATATTCTTACAACTACAGTATACAGGAAACCAACATTCACAGGTCGTTATATTCTGAAAGAATCAGCCCATCATCCATGTCATAAAACAGGAATTATAAAATGTCTCATCAAAAGAGCCAAAACTAATTGTTCTACTTTTGATTATCTACAGAAAGAACTTTCTACTATCCAGCAACACATGAAACTCAATGGCTTTTCTGAAAAAAGTATTCAACGTCTTCTTACATCTTATAATCCTCCACAAAACAACAAAGATTCAATACGTCGAGTACCTATTCCTTATATCTCCGGTATTTCAGAACCTATCGCAAGAATTTTGAAGAAATATGATTTAACAGCTACGTATTCTCCTATTAACAAATTGTCTTCTCATTTTCCTTCTCCTAAAGACAAACGCTCAACTTTATCTCTTCCTGGAGTTTATCAAATTCCTTGCAACTGTGATCTCTCTTACTTTGGACAGACTGGACGTTCTCTTGAAAAAAGAATCCAAGAACATCAATCATCCATTCTTCACAATAAACCTGAAAAGTCTGGTTTGGCTCAACACGGGATTGAAACTGACCACAGCATCCTTTGGTCCAAGACGCGCCTCTTACATAGATCCCGTTACAGGTTCGAACGTTTGTTCAAGGAAAGCGTGGAGGCCTTGCTCCATCATCCCAACCTGAATCGTAATGACTGCATATCTATATCAAAAATCTGGGAAAGCCTAATCAAGATTACTCATTAATTTTTTTTTTTTTTTTTTTTTTTTTTTTTTTTTAATAGCAAATTCAATCATGTTTCTACTTCAAAATATTTCGTTTCATACTTAGTGATATAACATCACGCGGCATGTTCTAATTTCAACGATCTATTGTTAGTATTCTAGCTTGTATATTTTTTAAACTGTTCTTGTAATACCACCGACGATGGTCTGCTATTTCCAGACCGAAATATTTGGTTAAATAAATATCTTTCTTGTGATTACGTGATTATATCATTCAGTCTTATGTCGCAAGTATCCTTAAAACAACAGATAGTGAGTCATCCACCTGAAGCCTACAAAGATCTCCAGGATGTGCAAAAGGAGTGGAAAACTACCAGTACACAGGAGAAAAAGTCTGCATTCACTCGTACGTACTTATAATAATATTATAAATATATTTCGTGATCAGAATGGGAAATGTAAAGGAAAATCAGCACAATTAATTTAATGATGTTTGCCTGAATAAACTACGATCTGCTACAACATTTCATTAGTCCAGTGATTGATAACTAATTTAAATGTAATTTATATTTGTCAACATGCCACACTGTATACATAAGTGTACTAATACTCTTTATGATTATGCCATAATTAATTATTAATACTTATGTTAATGTATGAACTTTAACAAAATTTGGAATGGTATTTACGAGTAAATTTGTTGGGACAGGGTCCTCGGGAAAAAAAAATCAGCTAACACCTTTTTATTCCCGTATATAGGGAGTAGGTGAGGCGACTTTTAAAAAAAAAGAATTCTTCTTACTCTTTTAACTAAATTTATAATTAATATCTGATTTATTTCGAACTGTTTAATTTTTGTTACTGAACATTTTATCAAATCATTCTTATTACAATTGCTTTTACATCATTTGATACGGTTTAGTACTTTTCTTACAAGTATTGTTACAATTCATATTTACTTTTGCGTGTTGCAGTCTTTTTTTTTTACTATTTTACATTATTAATTTACTTTTATATTATTTGACATTTCTTATTTATAATCTTATTGTTTTTCATACTAAAGTTACCTTTACAACAAAATTCTATTTGTTTTTATTATAGCGCTGACAAATATTAGAATTTGAATATCATTGAAAAAATACCCATGGATTCTTGTTTAAAGACAGAAACTTGAACACAAGGAGGAGCAAGTAATTCTGCTGACACATCTACTCATATGATTGGAGAAGATATGGAATTGCAAACTGTGGTTTCTTCAAAAGCTAATATTAAAGAACAAGAGTCATCTAAGAACAGACCAAAATGGAAGTACCATGAAAGCTATTTAAATTATGGATTTACGTGTATTGGCAATACACATGCTCCTGATGTTTTATGTAATAAAATACTAGTAAACAGTTCTTTGGCTCCAGCTAAATTTCGTAGGCACTTCGAAACGAAACACACTGATTACAAAGGAAAATATATACATTTTTTTAAGAGACGACGTGACTCGCTAGAAAAATCTAAACTTCAAATGGCTTCAATTGCTACAACTGAAAATGCAACAAAGGTGTCTTTTCGCGTGAGTTACCGCATTGCACTTCATGGTGAAGCTCATACAATTGGTGAGACGCTCATTAAGCCTTGTGTGAAAGACATTGTATCATGCATGTTAAACGAGCAGGTTGCTAAAAAAATAGATGCAGTACAATTATCAAATGATACTGTTTCACGCTGCTTCAAAGATCATTGTGCTGACATGGAAAAAGAGCTAATTCATCGACTTAGACTGCAGTGAATATTCATTGCAAATGGATTAATCTACAGATGTCGCAGGACTTACTGTATTACTAGTGTTTGTTCGTTACATATTTGATAAAAGTATTGAAAAAGATTTACTCATGTTCGAATATCATCAAGAAAAAACTACCGGAGAAGATATATTCAACTGTATTAATAATTATATTGCAAAACAGGAAATCGGTTTGGAGAAGTATTGATATTTGTACAGATGGTGCTCAAGCAATGGTAGGAAAGAGGAAGGGAGTTGTAACACATATCCTGCAAGTAGCTACAAGAGCCACCAAAAGGCATTGTGTTTTGCATAGACAAGCACTAGTAACAAAAATAATTCGTACATAGTTAAAAACTATTTTGGATGAAGCTGAAAAAATGATTAACTATGTAAAATCTCGACCACTTCAATCCAGATTATTTAAAATTTTGTACGATGAAATGGGTAGTGCACATAACGCACTTTTATTACATATTGAAGTGAGATGGCTATCCAGAGGAAAAGCATTATTGAGGCTTTTTGAACTTCGTGGTGCGTTAATGGTCTTCTTGATGTCATATAATTTAGGACAAAATTTTATTGAATTATTAAGAAATTCTTCATGGTTGATGAGTCTTGCGTATCTGGCAGATATTTTTACAAAGTGCAATGAAATTAACTTATCATTACAAGGAAAGAATATTACAATTTTTAATCTTCTTCTGGTTCCCATCTACCATACAGCCGCGGGAGGGTAGCTAAATGCTACCATTCTAGGGAGAGATGATTATGAGCAAGGTGGTTTCCGTTTGCCTTCCTTGCCGTAAGTATTTATGACTGTAACCTGTGTGTTCACGGGGCCGGTTTGCCTGCTTGCGGGATGAAAAACCCCAGCTAAACTGGCGGAAAAAAACCCTGCTGCCCACGCCCAAGACCGGCTAACTTGGCTAATGGCTGAGGAAGATCCTTAAGCTCCTCACGTCATGGACGGGAATCGAACCTAAGACACTCCTTCCCCAGGCATATGGTTGAGAAGCGGCAAAGCCACTAGGCTAACCGCACGGACACAATTTTTAATACAAGAGATAAAATTGCATCTTTTGATAGGAAGTTTCAATTATGGATTTCTACAGTTGAACAGAATAAATTTGATTGTTTTCTCACCTTGCATGAATTTTTCACTGAAATAAATTCTAAAGTAAATGAAGTATCTTACGTAATTTTAGAACACTTGCATGACTTGCAATCAACCCTTTTGCAATATTTTCCAAAATCCAGTGAGGACAATTCCTGGGTTCTGAATCCATTTACAGTGACAGCTAAGCCAGCAGGCTTCAACGCAAGTGACTATGAAAATCTAATTGATTTAATTAGTGACTCTGATTTAAAACAAAAATACAAGGAACTGCCAATAAATGATTTCTGACGTGTCAAAACTAGCTATTTTTGTTTTACTTCCTTTTGCGGCATATTTATGCTAGGCAGGATTTTTCATATTTTGCTGCAACCAAATCAAAGTCCAGGAATAGATTCGATGCTACACCAAATATGAAAATTCAACTTTCTAATATTGTACCTGATATCAAAAGAATTTGTAATTCAAAGACCCAAAAACATCCTAGTCATTAAGAACTTAATTTGCAATATACTTTTACTATTTTTGTGTTTTATTTTTACTAATTAACATTTGACAATAAATGATTGTTTATTCTTAACGCTTAGATTTACTCATTTATTTTATTTATATTTACCTAACCTACAAAACCAGCACACAGGAGAAAAAGTCTGCATTCACTAAATTTTTGGTGATCAGAATGGGATATTTTAATGTAAAATTTAAATTTTCATTAAAATATTTTTAAGGTTTAATGGATGTTTAATTAATTAATAATTTAAAATTAATTATCAATCATTACTAATTAATTATCATCATTAATGATCAATTATTAATTAACAATAATATAAGCCTTTAAAGCGAATAAAAGTTGAGCAGCTCTCAGATGTGAACTGTAGATTAAAAATACAGAAAGATTATTGAAAAGAAAATGAAAGAGTTTGAGAACACGAATCAAACCTTGGAAATTCAGTGGCAAACTCTGAAGGAAAACCCTGATTGATTCAGCCAGAGAGGCATGTGGTGAGGTTGTGTGCAAGGATAGAAAAATCAGAACTCCCTGGTGGACACAGGAAGTTAAAGAGGCAGTGAAGGAAAAGAAGAAAGCATATCAAAAGTTCCTGGCAAATAAGTCAGGCTTTTACTCTTACAGAATACAGAGACAAATGTAAGAAAGCTGAACAATGTGTAAAACTAGCTAAACAAAAGTCATGGGAGGACTTTGACAAGAATATAGAAAATAAATATCAAGAAGGTGGCAAAATATTCAGGAAGTTATTGAAGAAGCTTAGGAATGGAGGAAAGAGTGCTGTAAAAGTAGTTAGAGATGATAAAGGTGACATGAAAACAGGAGAAAAAGATATCCTTGAAGTATGGAGTAATTACTTTGAAAAACTGCTAAATGAAACAAGCAGTGATGACAGCACAGTGGTTAAAAACATTGAATAGGCATGTAGTCAGGAATACATATCCATACTCGAAGTAGAAAAAGCCATCAAAGGCTTGAAATGTGGAAAGGCAGCAGGAGTAGATGATATTCGACCAGAAATGCTGAAGTATGGTGGTATAAAAGTCTTACAGTGGCTGCACTGCACAGTTCAGAAAGCCTGGACAGAGGGACAAATTCCCGATGATTGGAGTACAGCTCTCATAGTACCCATATATAAAAAGGGAAATAAAATTGAATGTGAAAATTACAGAGGTATTTCCCTACTGAGCATTCCTGGCAAGATCTATGCACGTATACTTGAGAAACGGTTGACACGAATTGTGGAAGAAAAGCTTGGAGAAGAACAAGCTGGATTCAGGAAAAATAGAGGCTGTCAGGATCAGATCTTCACTTTACGACAAATAGTCAAGAAAGCATGGGAATATAACAAAGATCTGTATTTAAGTTTTGTCGATTTGAAAAAGGCATATGACAAGGTGCCAAGAGAGAAGCTATTCAATACGCTGCAGTTATGTTGTGTCGATGGGGCATTATATCAAGCAATACTTAGTCTTTATTTGAGTTGTAAGTCAGCAGTTAGAATTAAAGGAAGTACAGGAAGATGGTTTAATGTTAAATCTGGTGTGAGACAAGGATGTACATTATCCCCTCTGTTATTCATTATCTATATGGATCACATTATGAAGGAAAGTGGTATTAAACCTGATATCAAAATTGGAGATGTTAACGTCAGCTCTTTGCTTTATGCGGATGATGTTATACTTCTAAATAAATCCGCTACAAGTCTGCAAGATTCTCTGACTAAATTGAATAGCTGTTGTAATAGGTATGGTATGAAGGTCAGCAATAAAAAGACAAAGACAATGAAAATAGGCAGAATCATTGAAAATGTCAACTGTGTTGTGAATGGACAACCTGTGGAACAAGTAAAACATTTCAGCTATTTAGGCACGATTTTTACTGAAGATGGTAAATAAATATAGAAATAGGCAGCAGAATCAGCAAAGCTGGTATGGTGGGTAGTCAACTGAATAAATTCATATGGAATAAGAGAGAAATTAGTCGGAACACTTAATTAGCTGTATACAAGACAGCGTTCAAACTAGTTTTAACTTATGGATCTGAGAGCTGAGTCAGAAGTAAAACACTTGACCAAAGACTAGAGACCGCAGATATGAGAGTCCTGAGAAAGATTAGAGGCGTGAACAGATGGCATCAATGGCAATATCATATTAAAAAAGGAGGATATTAGGAAAGAACTTGACATTGTCAGCATCCTGGAATGCGTTAACAGAGCTAATCTCAGGTGGTATGGTCACTTAAATAGAATGGGAGAGGAAAGATTAGCAAAACAAGTGTTCTCTGCCAGGTTGGCAGGAAAACGACTCAGGGGAAGACCAAGATATAGGTGGATTGATACGGTACAAAGTGGCTTTAGACGATAGAAATATAAGATCTGATAATGTTGGAGTCTTGACAAGTAACAGACTGATTTGGAGGAAAATTGTAGATAGGAAGTTAGTAATGATGTAATTTTTTCATGTAGTACTTTCATATCCTGTACACCCCTTGAGGGCACATAGCAGGAATTTGATGATGATGATGAATAAAATAATCTAAATTACCAATTAATTATTAATTAATACATTACAAACTAATCAAGGTGTTCCGTGAACATTTCAGGATTTGTGAAGTGTTCCATCATAGAAAAACTTTGAGAAACCCTGTTCCTAAAGCCATCAAAAAAATTCCTCCACTTCTACCTTAGTAGAACCTTCTGTGGGACCATAGGCACAAATAAGTCTCATTGTCCAGTTCCCCATTCTCATATTTGCCCACATTATTCTACTTGAGACTGACTGCCATTCAAGAAAAATTAGCCTCATATTTTGTGTTGAATACTATGGCTACTCCTTTTCCTTGATTGTCATTGCCTGAATATAACATTTTGTATTTATTGCTCAGAAAGATCTCACCAGTTTTTGTCTTTTTTGTTTCTGTCACCCCTATTATGTCGATCTGGTACTTATCTAATTCCTCGGCTAGCTCCATTTCTTTGCCATTCAGGATTCTTATGTTGATAGTACCGATCGTTAACTCTGGTGATGTTGAGTTGGGATTTGTTTTCAGATTTGTTCCAGTAGCTGACTTTTCGCTGTTCGCCCTTGTTCCCTGGCGAAAACAACGGGGCCTTGTTTAACCGGGGCGACACCCCAGCTGGCATGAAATTTTGTCATGTTGTACCATCGTTTTTTATTTTGGTTTAACCAATAAGAATACAATTTGGTCGGCTAAATCCCAAATTGCCAGCCCATCCTCGTTCGTTCACTATCCAAGTAGATACCCAACAGGGTGCACCACGAGAAGGTGAGGATTGGACATTAGGTCAGAAACTCTGGTTGGTTCTCTGCATTCCTTTAGCACACCCATTGCCACCACGCGATATTGCGGGATGTAACTTCGCACTGGTTGATCACGCATTATCGCGTGGACGTTGCTATCAAGTAAAAAAATTTTTGCCCACTTCACGAAATTCCAATTTTCAGCTTGGCAATGAACGTTGTTAAAGGCTATGTGGAGGTCTCCTCTCAGTTATACAGCTTTGACCCTTAAGCACCCCTCCCTGTAGTACTCAAGTGATATAAACCTCAAGATCTTCCATATTAATGACTTAAACACTGGTCTCCTCAACATCATCAAATGTGGTGAAGATAACTTCGTTAAAGCTCAATAACATAAAAACTCAGGCCTGCTTGCCTTAATTCCTGCAAGAAATATCCTATCTCCTTCCTTATTACTTTTGATAATGTTCCAATTTCCACAGAAGAGGACAATCTGCGTAATAAACCTTTTCCTCATAAACTCCCTTCAGTCACTTTGCCATAGTCACTCTGTTTCTGCACTGTGCCTTTTGTATGCCTTCATGGTCACTGTCCCTTTGAAATGCCCATTATCTTCTAACCATGTATTAACTAGAGCAGCTACTGGCCAGCACCTTATACTTACTGTCCAACTCCAAACATAACAAACTTCTCAACATCTTTGCTCATTCCATCAACCTCCCCCCCCCCCCACCCCCCCCCCCCCCCACCCCCCCCCCCCCCCACCCCCCCCCCCCCCCACCCCCCCCCCCCCCCACCCCCCCCCCCCCCCACCCCCCCCCCCCCCCACCCCCCCCCCCCCCCACCCCCCCCCCCCCCCACCCCCCCCCCCCCCCACCCCCCCCCCCCCCCACCCCCCCCCCCCCCCACCCCCCCCCCCCCCCACCCCCCCCCCCCCCCACCCCCCCCCCCCCCCACCCCCCCCCCCCCCCACCCCCCCCCCCCCCCACCCCCCCCCCCCCCCACCCCCCCCCCCCCCCACCCCCCCCCCCCCCCACCCCCCCCCCCCCCCACCCCCCCCCCCCCCCACCCCCCCCCCCCCCCACCCCCCCCCCCCCCCACCCCCCCCCCCCCCCACCCCCCCCCCCCCCCACCCCCCCCCCCCCCCACCCCCCCCCCCCCCCACCCCCCCCCCCCCCCACCCCCCCCCCCCCCCACCCCCCCCCCCCCCCACCCCCCCATTGATAAAAATGCAATGATATGGTCACACTGAGTTCAATTTCGTAGCGTGAGTTGCACAGCACACCCAATGGAAATGGTCAAACAGTATAGTTAATAATTTTAAACATCTATAGATATATATATATATACATATATATGTTCAAAATTATTAACTGACTTAAACACCGAGAAAATATATGAGATTTAATAAGGTTTCACTACTAGTTTCATCGGAAATGCCGACTTCGTCAGGGGATTACAGTACCAGGGAGTAAACAACATCTTAAAAATATATTGTACTTTAGACAAACACAGAGTTTAGAACAACTAGTAGTTGTGTTTGAAATTGAGTCCGAGCGTTAGTTCTGGCGTGAAGCACTTTGCGTGTGAATGATATCACGAGTACTCCAAAACTGGATTACAGCGCTATGTGAATCGGGTAGCTGTAACTAGATTGCTGTTTATATGGGTAGGATGTTTGAAGTTAAATTCCAGTCTAATTGATGTTGTCGTCCTTCAACATTGGTATTAACAGAGAATAAAACGTGGCTAGATAGGGTACTAACACGGGTTCTGTTGTAAGAAATGTCACGTTGGTGTTCTTCTAGGCGGAGAGAGAGGTGTACTTTTCTGTCTGGCCATAATAAGGTTTGCCGCAACTGCAAAATGAGAAAAGGTGGAGAAAGCTATTCATCAACTGCGGAATAATAAAGATATCATCATTTTGCCAGCTGACAAAGGGAACGCCACTGTCATCCTGGATAGAACCGATTATCGCCTCAAGATTTGTGAATTATCAGAATGTAATACTTACTCTGATCTTCAAAGAGACCCCACGAGAGAACTACATAACCGGACAAATAATATCTCAAATCCACCTCAGAATTACCTAGAAATATCCGCCTATCGCTCCGCTCTCTTCATCCACGTATTCCCCGTTTATATGGCCTCCAGAAGATCCACAAAGAAAACACTCCTCTCAGACCAATAGTTGAAGGCCTCCCCTACATACAATCTCTCGAAACTCGCTTCCTCCTTGAAACATCTCACAGGAAAATCCTTTTCATATATCAAGAACTCGGCTGATTTTGTCTCGAAGATCAAGAACATCCAACTTAACGAAGCAGACAGAATGGTAAGCTTCCACATAGTTTCACTATTCACCAACGTTCCAACCTAGGAAGTCCTTAGTCTTTTAAGAAAAAAGTTATGTAAAAAGATTTTCGTCTTACTTGTTCATTGTGTGGTTTCAAGCTACTTCTTATTTGGACACAAGATCTACAAACAGATATCTCCATTTTTCTGGAAGATTTTGAGGAAAAAGCTATTTCCTCAGCGACACTGGAACTCAAAATCTGGCTGCGTTACATGGACAGCATCTTCCTAATTTGGGAGCACGGCCAAGAAAACTTACAAACCTTTCTGGATCATTTAAACGATTTTCATCAAAATATAAACTTCACATCCGAACCAGAAGTTAATGGTGTTTTGGCTTTTCTAGATATAAAACTTACTAGAACAACTGATGGTCTCAAGATTTCTATCTTTAGAAAGCAACACACACCGACAGATGCTTCGTCTCATCACTAACCCCCTCAAAAATTAGGAATTATTTCCACTAGCTCATCGAGCGAGATCCTCGTTGTCAGAAGAAGAGGAACTTCAACAAGAACTTAGTTACCTCAAAAGGACTTTCTTAAATAACAGTTACTCTCCTAAAAGTATCTATAATCGTCTTAGTGTACGTAATCAACACAGTAATGAAGATAACTCAAACCCCACAGCCTACATCTCCTTACCGCATATAAGTTCTCTTTTTTTCCAAAGTGGAATATCCTGCAGAAATTTAATGTTCAAACATATTTCTCCACCTTTCCAAAACTCCGATCTTGCCTCAATCAGCCTAAAGTAAAACAGTTCCCAGGAGTATACAAAATCATTTGCAGTTGCGGAAAACCTTATTATGGCCAGACAGAAAAGCCCATCTCTCTCTCTCTCTCTCTCTCTCCGCCTAGAAGAACACGAACGTGACATTCCTTACAACAGAACCAGTGTTAGTGCCTTATCCAGCCACGTTTTATTCTCTACAATATCAATGTTGAAGGACGACAACATCAAACAGACAGGAACTTAACTTCAAACATCCATAAATGCTCCGATGAATTAGAAAGACGTATCTTGGGATCCAAAGAAATAGCTCTTGACCTTACCCATCTAAAACAGCAATCTCAGTTACAGCCTACCCGATTCACATAGCGCTGTAGTCCAGTTTTGGCGTACTCATGATATCATTCACACGCAAAGTGCTTCACGCCAGAACTAACGCTAGGACTCAATTTCAAACACAACTACTAGTTGTTCTAAACTCTGTTTTTGTCTAATGTTCAATATATTTTTAAGATGTTGTTTACTCCCTGGTACTGTAATCACCTGATGAATTCGACATTTCCAATGAAACTTGTAGTGAAATCTTATTAAATTTCTTATATTTTTTCTCGGTGTTTAAGTCAGTTAATAATTTTAGACATGTCATTAAACCGAATCAATTATCCTGTAAATGATATATATATATATATATATATATATATATATATATATATATATATATATATATATATATATATATATATATATATATATATATATATATATATATATATATATATATATATATATATATATATATATATATATATACTCTATATATATATATATATGCTGTGTTTTTTTTAATTATTTTTTAAATAAGTTCTATAGTTTGCTATTTTTACACATATTCTATTGTAGTTGAATATTATCTAATAATTTATTTCTTTGCTCTAGGCACGAGTTAGCTCTCAACTCTCCCTTTCCGATGGACAGGGACCTCTGCCCTTGGATTTAACATTACCCACTTGTTTATTAATCTTTCTTTCGTTTTCTTTAAGTATTCTCTTTCTTTCCACAAACAAAATACGAGCAGCACTACGCCTCAAATAACAAAATTAACATTTTTCTCTTTGGTGACATTGATGTATGGGAGTTGCAAGTTTGTGATGTAACAAAGACTTTTAAATTAGAATTTACATGTGAGAAGAAAAGAAGCAAGCAAACACAATGTTGTAAAGAAACGTAAAACTGAATTAACTTTAATTTCGCTTTTATTCATACATTTCCATGAGAGAAATGCTAATACAAACTTTAATTAAGCTTTGCTTAACATCGTATATTGGGACTCGAGAAATAAATACACAAAATCAAAGCAACAAATGCATTCTGAACATTTTAAAGCAATCTATAAACATCGTGCATTCTGTTAACTGTTATGTGTCTCGATGTTTGCTATTACCGATCCAATTATTTAACTTATCTTCTGAATTGGGCAACGACTATCGCAAACAAGCATCTACTTTGACATTCACAAGATTGGATGGAATTTTTTTTCTCCTTGTCTCTTACCATCTTACGCATCCGAGATGTTACATCCCTCCTTTGTATTATTCATTTCTATTTCCTGAGTTCTAGTTGTCCATTTTCCCTGATCCATTCTTTTTGTTTCATTTACCTTATTATTCTTAAATTCCAGGATCTTTCCCCTCTTCCTTGTAATCTTATCCTAACTTCGCGAACTTAATTAGACTTAAAATAACACCTGTGTCATAAGATTTTCTTGTTTCAGAGTTATATTTTAGAGCTCGAAACTTGGATTTTTTTTTGTTAAATATAATTCTTGTACGACTTGGTTATTGCTTCATTTTCTTCGGAGACTCCTAGCGAGAAAAGCAGCGAGATGCAAGTCGAATACGCTGCCACAAGGCGGAAGATGCCTTCTGAAAATACCATTAACATCACTTTATGATTAATTATGCATTTCCTTATCTACTTCTCACCCCAAGTACAATTGTGCATCTTGTGCACCGAGCTTTTTCTTGCCTTAAATAACGAATGCGTTTGCACGCTCTGAAGTTGCTTGGAGTTCCTAGGTCGACTTTTCCTTCCCCTCCCTCCTTATTGCTCTGCAGTTGTCAGCATGGAAATTTTACCCTCACGATAACAGTTGGAATTAATTAATTTCTGTGAATCGTCATGTAAGGAGCTCTTCATACTAATTATCGGGTAGAATTTTTTAATGAAGTCGACAACATAAAACTTTGTGGTTATACGGGGTTTGAGTTTAAGCGAACAGTAAAGCTAAGGAAGGAGATAATCAAAAGACGAAAAGATGTTAAACTCATTAAGGAATACCCCTGGGAAAAGAAAAAAAAAGTCGATGAGTTGTAAATATTCATCATATAGTTGTTAAAACTGAAGAAAATAGCTAAATAAGCAAACTAATAGATATTACATATTAAGGAAAAATTCATTCAATATTATTAAATATTAAGAAGTTTTAATATATATTTTTAAAACTATATTCCAAGATGATGTTGTGAAATAATTAGTATTTTTTTTAAAAAATTTCAGATTACAAGCAAATTTGATTCCGCCAATTATAAAAGCATTCTTATTCAGTGACAAACTGCATTAACATAAATAAATTGAGACTCGAACCGATGTAGGCCTTGATGTAATTTGTTTTGTCTAATTTTGCAATTAAAAATAATCCGATTGAAACTAAAATTCTGCTAACGCCTTTTTATTCCCGTATACGGGAGTAGGCGAGGCCATTTAGCCCCCTATCTAACTTTTGGAGACTGAGTGGGCAATTCAATCTACACTGGTACCAATCAGAGATAGATGGCCCAAGGCTATCACTAATTATGCGGTACACAGTGAAGAGAGACGGCTCAAATGTGCCGCCATCTCGTGGTCCCTAACCCTAACACAATATATTTAATGTCTGAAAATAATGTGGGTTCCACGGTCGATTTTCTTGAGTTTACAGGACGAAAAACCCGAGTTTCCGGGAGGAAAAACCCGCTTGCCCGTGCCAGAGATCGACTAACTCGGGAACCGGTCGAAAAAAGGCTTAGAAAAATTTCCTCTAGTCGCCGACTAGACTCGAAACCAAGTCTTCCTTCGTGCGGACAAGCGCCGTGGTGTGCAAACGCCACATCCACTGAGCTACACAGGCCCTCTAAAACTAATTAAAATTAAAAAAATTTATTTTTAATTGATCTAAAATTCATTTTTCAATTAAAATGATTATCAAATTAACTCTGAATGAATTGAAATAAGAATTAAACTTTATTATATTACAATGTACACTGGTTAGTTTTGCATTAGGAACCCTCCCAATTTACATATTCAACGCGATAACGAAGCACAACGTGATATCAACGTCATGTGCAGCTACGATAAATGGGCACAGCTATCATCTGTACGCAATCAACCACGTGTGGTGGCCGGGATAACAATAGTCCCACTGTAGCTCATGCATGTCGTATGAGGCGACTAAAATGGATACCCAGAGAGAGCAATGGATGACAGTGTTGTAGCCAATGAAGTTTTAACTGAGGCTCGGCTATTGCTATTACCCTCCTGCCATGATCAGACTTATAGCCCTATATTACCCCATCCATACATTTTCTTCTACAGATAACGGGGAATATGAAAAACATTCTTGCTTCACCCATCTAGCCAAAAAAAATAAATACAAAAATGTACGCAATCAGTATTCAGAAGTCAATCGTCTGCCGTGCGCAGATAGTTGGGGCCCACAGGGCAATGCCAGTATTTCGGAACCAGATGCACTTGTTGGTTGCTCCCGTTCTAGTGTATCGAGGGTGTACCAGAACTGGATTACGATGAACAGACATCCAGCAGAAGGACTCACATTGATCAGCTACGCGTGATTGATCACAGAGATGAGCATCGAGTGTTACGACTGGTATCTCAGCAACGACGTGCAACGGTCAGCGAGTACAACAGCGAGGCAATTCGACCCATTTCCACATGCACCGTGCGCCGTACCTTGCTCCGCCTGGGGTTCCACAGCCAGAGACCAACAAGGGTACCCATGGTGATGGCTAGGCATCCCAAACAACGCCTCACATAGGCCAAAGAACGTCGGCAATGGACCCTTAACAGATAGAACAAGGTCGTCTGGAGTGATGAGTCCTGTTTCGTGCTGCACGATGCTCGTGGTTGGATTCGTATTTGGCGTAAACAGCATGAAGCCTTATCTCCGGGTTGCGCATTTGGACTTCAACAGGCCAGTGGAGGTGGTGTTATGGTCTGTGTTTCCTGGCACGTCCTAGGTTCATCGGTTATCGTCCCACGAATACTGACTAGTTAACGCTACAGGGACCTGTTAGACGACCATCTCCATCCATATTCTGCATACGCGTATATCGCAAAAGCGCTCTAAGTGGCCACTACTATAATTTTTTTTTTACATAAAAAAAAGTATTACGTATTGTACGTAACTCACCAAAAAATTAAGTGCTCAGCTTGAGATTAACACACTTATCATGATGTGCGCTTTCCTGGCAGAAAACAAAGACAATTTTTAACAATAAATACTTTATACGGTAAACAATTGACTTACATGCGCTAAACGGTATTTCCCCTAATATAAATTCGCTACTTATAAGTACATGCGCGATACGGGCAGACGCAAATTTAACGAAGATAAAATTTGATTTTTAAGTCGCGCGTTGAAAAATGTATGAAAAGATAAAGGGTTACTACAGTTTGCAGACCGTCTTATATCGAAACCGCGTTGTATAAGTACCGCGTTTAACAAGGGTTGTTACAATTTGTAGACCGCGTTATATCGAAAGCGCGTTGTATAAGTACCGCGTTATACGAGGGTTACCAGTACTTATATAGAAACCAGGAGAGAAAGTGTGTCAAAAATTATGGTACATCATACTTTATGCAACTTGGGTAATTTTGTTTTGTCTACTTTTACCACAAAAATGGGGGGGGGGGGGGGAACAGAATTGAACTAAATGGACATCTGATTCTTTAAAGATACTTGTAACATTAGGATTATAAAATATATACACGTTTACACAAGAATATTATTTAATTTGCCAAATATTTCAGTCTGAATATTACAGACCATCTTCATATGGTGAGTGGCTGCATAGGAATAGTTTTAAAAACACAAGGTGGAATACGAACAATTGATCATTCACAAATAGAACGAGCCGCGTGATGTCATATCAAAATTTATGACTTGAAACATTTTTTTATGACTCTGATAAAAAATTGTTTACTCTTTTAATACTTAGCGATATGACATCACGCGGCTCGTTCTATTTGTGAATGATCAATTGTTCGTATTCCACCTTGTTTTTTTAAAACTATTCCTAGGTAGCCACTGAAGATGGTCTGTAATATTCAGACCGAAATATTTGGAAAATTAAATAATATTGTGTAAAGTGTACATATTTTATATGGACATCTGGTATACTAGCCGCACTTCCGAAGAAAGAGACAGAGTTAACAAAGAAAACACAAGAGAAAAAATAAAAGAAACGTAAAGTTTTATTTTAAATTAAAAATAAAAACTAACTGAAGAATAAGATATGAAGGGAAAAAAAACAGCACGCATATCAGGAATAAAATAAAGATAAAAGATATATACAAAGAGCAAACGCAGGTTGAGCGATGATATATGAGAATTTGCATATTTAAGAAACTATTTAAGAAACAACTTCAACCAAAATAATACATGCTAGAAACTTTTCTAGGATGTTCCGAGTAAAGTTTGCAACAAGCATTATTTCAATCAAGTCAAGGATACAACAAAAACATTGAAAACATAAATGTAATAAGATTACTTCTGTTTTATACAGAAAATGAATTTAGAAGAAATAATTTTAATCACGAGAATCAACAAAAGCTAACAATGGAAACATAAATAACACAGGACATGCCTCGATCATAAATTATATAACTACAAATAGAAAAGTAAAATAGGATGGCCTGTTGGATATTATAGTTCAAACATCCACAGACATATGAAGTGATCATGGACTATTTCGACTCAAACAAATTATAAAGTGAAAAGAAAATTAAGAAAATTCATAGACATCAATTTAAGATGGAATTGTTACAAAAAGTAGCAGTTGTTTGAAAAGATATGCGCTGCAACATTATTTATAGAAGTTTAGTGCAGAAGATTTAGTTCATATTTTAGTGAATTATTCTTGCTGATAAGTATTCTTATGTTACGTTGTGTTAGATAAAGCGTTTCACTGAATGTGTTAAGTTTTGTATAATTTTTAGGACAGCACTTGACTTCAGAAAATTCTTACAGTGAAAGCGATCTGCTAAGCCTAACTTTTGACTTCCTTTATTAGTCGTCATTATAGGATATACGTTATGTGGAACTGCTTTAAAAAATATTTTAGACAATATTAAGGAGCTTTAGTCTTATTAATAAATTGTTTGATAGCAAATGTTATATCACTAAATTTAACCCGAATCATACAAAAGCTTGTTGGAAATATGAGATATGAGTCTTTGTGTGAATATCTGATCAAGATATCGTGTGTCAGTTTGTACTCCACCTTCCACATCAGATTCAATACAAGTGGAGAAACCAAGAGACAGTAATCAGAACCTTGATTCCAAAAGGAAGAAATCTGTACTGGCCAACAGTCCATTCAACACTAACAGTACTAATACACAAACTCTCTATTGCGGACCCGAAGTCTTGTGAGGATGACCTGCTATCCCTTCCTGGTCCTGCATCATGTACCCTTTATTCGACGGAGCGAGTAAAATAGATGATCAGAAAGGAGGTGGTAGATATCCTAAGATAATGAGAGATCAAAGAAGATGTTGTGTAGTAGTAGTCGAGGGATTGAAAGTGCAAGGATAAGGCAAAAAACGAGAAGGTTCGAAAAACGTTTAAAAGTAATGGGAGGAGTGATGAATACAAGACGTGAAGACGGGCGGGAGTGTATTGGAGAGGAGACAAAGAGGGAAGGATGATGCTAGTAGGCGGGAATGAAGGCATGAATGGCGTGGAGAATGAATAGTTCTTCGTAATTAGGCAGCATGCTTATTCTGAGTGGTTCAAATGACGAAGTTTGAGCTTAAGAGATTACGAAAACATCTGGCAAGTGATACTGCTGACAAAAGGAAGAAAGAAAGACGAGGTGCGAGGGAAGAGAAAGGAAATTAATGTAATATGTGCTGAACGGTATTATGGAATTGACTGTGCTGCTTATTGTGACGATTTGCCTGATGCAATAGTTACACCACATCAATGTCACTTTAGTCTAGTTACATCAAACTAAAGTAGTATTTTCGTAATTTCACACAAGACAATATGACATAATGATTGCGTGTTTTTTTTTTCACCATTTGTCACCATTACGACGCCTCTTTCGTCATTTATAACATTTCTTTAATAACTGACTTCAGAAACTTATCTTCTTTCCAAATGGAAGCCGTGTCTTCTGGTTTGTTGCTAATGCTATTGGACACAATTCCTCCTTCTCACGTGCTCTTCCACATCTCTCATTCAGATAACTATTCTTACAGTACTTATAAACAAAGCTAACCTTCTAGCATCACTCTTTTCCTCCAATTTTTGCACAGATGACCAAGGCCTTGGTTCGATCACCTAGTACTATATTAGAATCTGAGCACTATGTCTGCTGTGGTTTTTCCGCAAAAAGACAAAAATACTAAACAACTAGGACACCAAACAGTCTTCTGGTTCTTATGCGTTCCAGAAGTAATACCTGTCTTGTATTGTCTTTACAATCTTCTATATTTAGGTGGCATGCGAAATAAGCATATAAAGTTATTCCTAAAAAAAAAGGGGGGGGGGTTCTCCAACAGAATGAAGAACATCATCAGAATTTAACCTCTCCACTACCTAGAGACCCATCGTTTAATGACCGACCATCAGTATGGATTCCAACAATCAAGATCCAAAGCTGATCTCTTAGCTTACATCACTCACCACTGGACACGTGCCATGGAAATGTTAAAGAAACGTACTATCTCTTTGACATCTCCAGAGCTTTCGATCACGGCTGCATTGAGGCCTACTAACAAATATCGTCATACTCTGTAATTGAGTAGCCAGATGGGATTGTGATTTCATGTGAATTCGACGCCATGAAAGTACTCAGTGAATTCGGAGATGCAATTTGATTGATGTATAGAGGTAAGACTTTAATTTAGTTGCAATTTAGGAATTGTACTGATTTCTGAAAAGAAAATACGTCATTGGATTTTAACAGTAGCTATCGCAGAAAAGCTAACTTGTGGAAAACTTTTCCAGTTGCATTCGATACAAAGGAGTGCATTTTGATTGAGATTCACTCAGCGAAAAGTAAGGTTTCGCTATTAATTCTCAGTTTTAGTAATTGACCAACCCCGAATCAAACCTACTAGACGTAATTATGACTGACATAGACACCGACGCCCTGATAGAAACACTAGACAAAGGTCTGGCGCTAAGCCTACTCAAAAAATTGCTAAAAACATTTGAAGTGGAATGGCCAGGATACTTGAACCTGTACTCCACAACGAGAAATGATGAGGAAAGCGAGGATACTGCTAATACAGAGGAAAAATTGGATTTGGTGGTCTTCAATCCCCCCAGGATCAAGGAGAGACCCACCCGCGAAAAAAACGCAAAACACAGACGACAGAACCACCCACAGATGAAGGTATGGAGGAAGACGGACACAACTCTGACCCTCCTGCCTCCACTAAAGAGAAATTGCCTCCAATTATCTTAAGAGAAAAGAATAGGTGGACAGAACTAAAGGCCACTATGACTAGTCTACATCGATGCTTAACTACAGCAAAGAATTTAGACGATGGTATCAAAATCCAACCCGCAACTATAATGGACTACCGCAGACTCACAAAGGAGCTAGACAATAAAGGTGTGCAATACCACACCTTCACCCTTGACTCCGAGAGGAGCCTGAAGGTGGTTCTCCGTGGAGTATCAGAGCACATACATACAGAAGACATAGCCGCCGATCTCTGCTACCAAGACCTTCCACCCATCAAGGTCAGCAGAATGACCAGAGTAGACAAAAGACCAATGCCACTCGTCTTAGTAGAGATCCGCCAGGCATATAAAAACATATATGACCTAAGTTCAATCTGTGGGCTAAAAATCAGCCCAGAACCACTAAGAAAAAGAACCTCGTCAGGACAGTGCCACAGGTGCCAAAAAATGAAGGTGTTGATGTGATGTGTTTATTCCAGGAACAGTCCAAGCAGAGAGATCAGATCCTATCTCATAATTTGTGTATTAGTGATGTAAGCTATAGTACGATCTCTTTTGTCAGAATAAAGGCAATACTCTGTTTTGGGTCTTGAAGGTGACTAGGTTCTCCCTGTCCATTGAAGGATAGTATGGACATCGATGCTTAACCCACTGGTTGAAGAAAAATCTGAAGCTTGGGACGTCTGAGCATTGTATGGTTTGTAAAGCGAGTAGTATGAATGAAGTGTATTATCAAGAGGATAGCTTACAGAACAGAGACTTGAGGGCACTCTGCATTGGTGGCGATGCTCGAAAAGGAATCATCACCATTATGTGTAATGAACCACCAGAGAGAAATCTGGCTACTCAATTAACATAACATAACATCATTGGCCAGAAGGGTGAAGCAAGATGCTTTTATTCCCCGTTGTCTGATAGGGAGGATGAATTGAAGGAAAGATTTATGAGCTGAGAGCTCGCCCTGGGAGGGCACGGAGATTAGTCATTGTTGCAAGTATTCAAGATGGCTTTAGGCCTCTTGTATTTGAAGAGGTCAGCAAACTATGACGAAACTGACCTCTTCAAATACAAGAGGCCTAAAGCCATCTTGAATACTTGCAACAATGACTAATCTCTGTGCCCTCCCAGGGCGAGCTCTCAGCTCATAAATCTTTCCTTCAATTCATCCTCCCTATCAGACAACGGGGAATAAAAGCATCTTGCTTCACCCTTCTGGCCAATGATGTTATGTTATGTTAATTGAGTAGCCAGATTTCTCTCTGGTGGTTCATTACACATAATGGTGATGATTCCTTTTCGAGCATCGCCACCAATGCAGAGTGCCCTCAAGTCTCTGTTCTGTAAGCTATCCTCTTGATAATACACTTCATTCATACTACTCGCTTTACAAACCATACAATGCTCAGACGTCCCAAGCTTCAGATTTTTCTTCAACCAGTGGGTTAAGCATCGATGTCCATACTATCCTTCAATGGACAGGGAGAACCTAATCACCTTCAAGACCCAAAACAGAGTATTGCCTTTATTCTGACAAAAGAGATCGTACTATAGCTTACATCACTAATACACAAATTATGAGATAGGATCTGATCTCTCTGCTTGGACTGTTCCTGGAATAAACACATCACATCAACATCTTCCTCAGCATATAAAATATTAGGCATTTTCTTCCGTTGAAATTGCTATTTTTCACCAGCCCAGCTGCTAACTCTATACAAATCCCAAATCTGTCCATCCTTAGAATACTGCTCACATACATACATGGGAAGGCTCACCTAAAATATCTCTAAAAATTCTCGATGCTGTCTCCTGAGGGAAGTTCGGTTCATAAATGATCCCTCCCTTACACATTCATTTCAACTTCTATCTCACAGACGCACCTAGTTTCTTCTGCAAGTACTTCCATATCACTACTCCACTGAATTGGTAATTAACATTCTTCCACTTTCTATCAGACTTGTTAAAACAAGAACGACAACAGCAGCAAGTACCCAGCATAGTTTTCATTATTATTATTATTATTATTATTATTATTATTATTATTATTATTAAAAGAGACCTCCAGGAAGTCAAGGAATCATCGAGGGAAGCCATACCATCCGCACCAGTTCTTATACTTGTTCATGATTTATTTGCACTACTTGCGCACACAACATCCAATGGCACTTCATTCCAATCACGCAGCTTCCAAGGATGTCCTCTCGTCCTTTCCCCACCCTCCATAAAAAGAAAAATTCCATCTACTGATATCCTGTATGACCCTTTCAGAAGTTTGTAAGTCTCAATCACATCAGCCCTCTTTCTCATATTTGCTAGTGTCTGCACTCTACAAATTTTCAATGTCTTCATAATCGATACTCTACAATCCTGATATCATTTTTGATACGCTTCACTGTATCAGAATCACCACAGAAATCAGACCTGCGCGCAGTAGTCCAAGTGAGGTCTTATCAAGGCCTTGTAAAGAGGCAAAATTATTTCCTTGTCTTTAAATGCAGGTTCGTTTCGCCACTGCAATCTGGCTATACGGCCCGTGAACAAAGATCAATGGTTATAACTGCAAATGCACCGAACCTGCTTCTCCTCTTGCTCTTTATTCCATCTACTTCTGTCTTCTGGATCAGTCTCTAAAGTCTCTAAAGAATACTCCAGAATACTTCTGGAGTATTCCTAAACAACTACAGCCTGCAACTGTTTAAGAAAAATATCAATAAACTTCTTTCCAAATTCTAACCTATAACCTGTACATGTCACTGATGTGTTTATAGGTTGTTCCACGTCGTGTGTGGAATCATTATAAATAAATCAACTTTCCTAAGTTTAACACATAATTTTACATTGTGTCTTAAAACATTTCAGATGATATGCAAACACTGAATATGAAAATATGTAATAAAAAACGAAATGGCATTCGATCGCTAGATTTATTTTAAGTGTTGCCAAATGTTTACCTATTTCTGGTTACTTATAAAAAAAAAATGGAGTTTTTGAAACTTTTTGATAGCCTTTGTGATTTAAAATAATTATCGCATCCATGATCTTTATTCTAAAACTGTTCTTTATCACTTCTAGTACCATCTTTGCATAGTTCAACGCAATCTGAAATTTTGGCTTACACTAAAACTTGGCATTTGCTTAGAGGAAACTACTATACAAACTTTTTTGAAAGAGTTTTCAAACAATAATATACAATAAGAAAACGCTTTAAAACTGTCATTGTTATTGCATTTGTATACAAAAAAAAAAAAAAAAGCTTGGTTATCATTCATAGCACAGTAATGTAGTTTCCTTGGGAATTTCTGTCACTTTTATTCGGTTTCTTTTCCATTATCGTAGCATTATTTTGCGAAGAGGAAGAGGAGATTGCTAGATTTCCTTTTACTCTAGACGGAAAGTATATAAACTGCACTGAACTATAACAAAGTTATGGCGATTTACATACACAAATGGCAACCACCAGTGCACATACAGAGCAATGACATCGTGTAATAGATCGACGAGCAAAAACTCTCGGGAGTAAGGTTCTGGTCGAAGATCTTATAACGGCGCCAGGCAATAAACATGATAGATGCAGTTCGCCTTTTAAAGTTATGCCGCTACTGAAATAATGCTTGAAGTTTGTTCTTTGATCTTTGCTGTTTTAAATCGTAATTTGTATTACCGAACATATACTTTGATTTCACTGTTCAAATGTGTGAGGAGAAAAAGAGGGCTATTAAAAGGAAGTCAAATTAATGGTACCTATGATCGAGGTTCTGAAAAACACAAGGACATTGGAGGTTTCGTGCTTTTTTTCTTCTTTTTTGCACGATGGACCCGTTTGTTAGTGTCACAGCAATTTTCAAAAATACCGTGGATGAGAAGATTAAGAAAGTGGATGCGAACCAAGAAAAGTACTGATACGTTTGAAGTGAAAACTTGTACTGTTGTAATCGAACTATCATTTATAATGAGAGAATGAAAAATGACGATTTCATAATTATGAACCCAGGTCTAGACGGAAACAATCGGTTAAAAAGTGTTTCTAAGATCCGATTTTCTTTCAGTAACTAATATAGGTAATGTTGATTACTCGGATTCCTTGAGATGTAATTGCATTTCTTGTTCACATTTACCAATTTCAATTTCATCATTGCTATCTTCAATACGACACGTTTATATAAATAACAATGATTCTATCGGTACAAATTTCAGTAAGCTCTTTTCTTTGGTCAACTGATATAGTCAGACAATGCTTTACTTCGTCAGGAATAGAAATACAGTCGAATTGCTTTTAATGTTTCTCCTCTCCATTGCCTAAAGTTTGGCAACTGCAACACGTTTCAACGAATCATTAGAAATTTCATTTATCTGATATAATTAATGATAATTTCGATATCGTCAAATTGATTTCGCTATACCGACCTCAGTAAGAAAGGCTGCAATGATGATCCCATAGTTGAAACCTGGCGGATTTTATTTTACTGAGTGTGGCCATCCATCGATTCATTGGACATCATTAGATGCCATGTGGTCACTCTGTTCTTCGATGATGTGCCACACCAGTCTTCGCCAAGTGGTCCTGTTGTATGCTTTTCTGGAGGCTTCAAATCTCTGAAGATCGATCATTCCAGACAGACCATCCATCCTTCTTATTGAGGGTCCCCTTCCTCTCTTTTCCCAGGAACTTTACCTTCTATTACTGTTTTGAGAAGTCCTCCATCCATCCTTTCAATATGATCAAATTATTTCAGCTTTCTGTTAATATTCTTAACGGGCCTTAAAGTTCTGCCGATCCTTTAACCAATATGGACAATAAGAAATAAATCTATCTTCCTTTCATACTTCATTTTTTCAAAGTAGTTTGATAGATCTTCGTCAAGAATATTTTTGGGTTATATGTATTAGTATTAGTAAGCAAGTTGCAGAGTTGAAGTCTGTGAGTCGATAAGTACATTGGTGTATTAACCATGAACCACAGTGGCCTTGCGCGGATGATATATGTCTAGAGGAAGACAAAGTATGTATCTTAATGTTGCAATACACAAAATAGAAAAGTCACACAGGACTCCTCCTAGAGTTTGAATAATGCCTCTGTTACCCCTTCTCTATGTCACCGATGAAAAAAAAAATTACTAAATTCTTAGTAACTTGTAAAAATTTTTTAATAATTTTTATAAGTGGAACTATCTTTTAGGAAAATAAAAGAAACTTTAGATGAGAAAATAAGAAAAGAATTCAGAAATAATTAGAACATTTAATATAAGCATTCAAAAAATAACAACTTGACAGAATAACAGAAAATAAATTAAATTACATAAATATACTTGAAATTTTTTTTAATTAAAATTTTAGGGTTTTTGATTTCATATTCATAAAATTAGAAATAATGGTCTTAACATCTAATTCCATACATATATTATTTTCAATAGCTATTAACCAAACTAACAAGCCTTTTTTGTGACATACTTGGTCTTAAGTAGGTTTTAATCAATTTCAACTTGGAAAAGGAACGTTCACCGCTCGCTGCACTAACAGGTAAGGTTAATAGTATTCTTAAAGCAATTGAAATGTTAGGGAAAGATAAATTATTGGATACAATAAAATTAAGAATATCGAAAGGGTTTAGAATATTTAAATTATCCTTCCGAAAAATATCTCGGAAAGCACATAACTCGTCATATTGCATTTACGTCTTTATTGTCGCCGTCCTTCAAGAGAATCTCTAAATCGTCACAATTTTTCGTAAATCTTCGTTATTAATTTGTAGTAATCTATACAAGAAATTGAAATTATCATATGTTCTTAGTTGTTCAAAACGTTCTATTAACGAACACATTGCAACGTCTAGAAGTGTATAAAATACATTTACTCTAAATTTATCTTCTGGCGATTGTGGCGTTTCGTCATGAAACTCGTAGTCAAATTGTCGTGTCTTCTTTCGTCGTCGGACTTCCGTACCAGTTTTAAATTCTTGTTCTCCGTCCACCTCTTCACTCAGTTCTTTTGCCGTTTCAGAACTTCTTTAAAATTTGTATCTGATCGATACTCTTGTAAGAATATTTTTAAGTTTTCGATAAATTCTAAAGCAAGTGTAATGTTCATATTTTTGTCTTGAAGCATTTTACTCACAGGGTTTATTCTGTTAGTAAATCACGCCCAGTTATAAGAGAACAAATAAATTTGTAGTCCTTTATTTTAGCACATAATGTTTGTGCTTCATGCTGAGTTTCTTTATTAAAATTTTCATTATTAAAAATTTCAGAGTGCATCGTAAATTTCTCCTAACTGATATCGTAGAGGGCGGATTGCATTAATTTTACTTTCCCATCGCGTTTTTGATGGCTGTTTCAATGTTAAAATTTTTACGAACTTTAAAATGATTGCCCAGTGTTTGTAAGAGAATGAAAAGAAATTGTATATTTTTGAATAATTGCAAAGAAACTAATTGTATCTGCATATACTTCGGCTGTATCGTTAATGATTAAATTTAGAGTATGAGCAGCACATGGCACGTAAAAAGCTCGAGGATTTTTGTTCAAAAGGAAATTTTGGAGCCCATATTTTTTCCCTTTCATATTTGACCCATTTTCATACCCTTGACCTCGCATGTCTTCAATGGGAATGTTCCATTTTTCCAGTTGTTCCATTATTGTTGCACATAAACCACGTCCTGTGGAATCTGATATATCTGCAAAACCTAAAAAGTTTTCGCTGATCTTGACAATTCCATTGTCACAGGAAACAAAGCGAATAATAATGGTCATTTGTTCTGTTTTACTTGCATCAGGTGTGCAGTCTAAAATTATGGAATAATGTTTAGATTTTCGAATTGATAATAAAATTGTATCCCTGATTGCGTTTCTTAAAGTTTCCAATATTTCATTTTGTCTGTCTTTACTCAAATAGTGTACTCTATTATTTCGATGTAGGGCCCTTTCAACATGATTTTTTCGGAACGGTTTATAATTTCAATCAAGCATTCTAAAACACTCGTCCAATGTTTCTTTTCCATTTCATACATGCTTTGAGTCTGGCAATCAATAGTAGTTTTGTTTTTTAAATTTTTATCAAGTTCCTTCCATTTTAAGAAATTTTTCATGTGAGTTAAACTAGTCTCATGTCTATGCAAAGTTGTACTTACATTTCTCCAATCATTATAACCTTCTACAAAACTACTTGATTCAGTAGGTGCAAAAGGTTTGCAACAAAAGCAAAAAACAGAATTTAAAGTTTCGGAATACATGAGCCATATTCTTGGCACGAGCTCCCCGTTTTCCATTTTTCTATTATACGTGTCGCCAAATTTACGACCATATGTATCTCTGGGATATATTATATTTTTCTTTTGAACAGTTTCAATTAAAACAACTTGTAACTTTTCATCAATATTTCACCATTCACCTGGATCTTCTAAATTGACAGAGACTAACAATGTGTTAATTTCGTGGTCAACTACAACTAAAACTTCTGTTTTTCACTTAAATCATGCGTCTTGTTATCTTGTTCATAGTTTCAATAGTACTTTGATGCAAACTGGATGATGTGCACGGTTCTTGAACTCTGATTTCTGATGTATCGAGTTGGTTACAATCTGCATCAGAATATTTTGATATTTTAACAAATTTATTAAGAGCCCCAGTTTGTTTCTTAACATCTGCTTCTTTCGCAGCATCTCGCTTACGATTTTGTGCACCGGATAATTTTTTTTTTTAATTTTTGATTCTATTTCTATTTTATACCCACAAGAAATTATTACACAACACGACACAGAGACGAAATAATAGTCCCACTGTGCTACGGTCAGTAGCCTACTGAGATGCGTACCATGACTGGTTAATCTAGCAACAAATGTTTTGTACGAAAATTCGTTTCAGCACATAAAAACCGTTCACCATTTCACTTTTGACAGACTGCAATAGAAACAACATTCTCTACGCAAGCATTTAGCCTGCTCTCGCTGCAAAATTGTAAACAGCCAGCTGATCAAAGATGCGGCAATATACAATTTTTCTTAATTTTTATTCGGTGTATCTGGCCTTATTTATTTTAATTTTGATCATTCTAAGAATTTTTTGTTTTTATGATAAAATTTTTTTTTCTTAAAAATGAACTTATGAACGGTGCCCCAGCATGTCTGCTTCTGCCAGCCCTGCACTCCAGATATTTCTTGTGTCAAAACAAATTCCACAACCAAGTAGAAGGAACTGCCATGGGAAGTCCACTTTCCCCTGCTCTAGCTAACTTTTATTAGGAGCATTTAGAAGACATCCCCCTTTTTCATCTATATACCCTCAACCTTCATTTTGTGTTAGATATATAGACAATATTTTTGCAATGTGGCCTCACAACAGAGATTCTTTGCCTTTCTTTTTAGCTAAAATCATACTTTACATCCTCGTGCCCAATTCACCATGGAAATTGAAAAAAAACAAACAAACAAATTATCCTTTTGAGACATTCTTCTCATCCGCTCACCATCAGGAAATTTAATTACATCGGTTTACAGATAAAACCACTTTACTTGACATTACATTCTCAAACAATCTGAACATCACCCTTCTCAAAATACAGGAATCATCAAATGTTTAATCCAACAAGCTAGAAATAATTGTTCAACTCCCTATCATTTACAGAAAGAACTTTCTACTACGGCTTCTCCAAAGGAACTACACAACATCAGTTTGACTCCAACAAGTCAAACCAAAATAACAAAGAATCGATACGTCGACTTCCAATCCCATATATCTCTGGAATTTCAGAACCAATTTCAAGAATTTTAAAGAAATATGATCTAACAGTTACTTATATTCCTATTAATAAAATATCCACCTGTTTCCCCTCATCTAAAGATAAATGCTCAACTGTCTCTCTTCCTGGTATATACCAAGTTCCATATGACTGCCATCTTTCTTACTTTGAACAACCAGACACTTTATAGAAAAAAAAAAATACAAGAACATCATTCTTATATTCTTTGCAACAAATCCGATAAATCTGGATTGGCGCAATGCGGAATAGAGACAAACCACAACATTCTCTGGTTCAAAACTCGCCTTCTACACAGATGTCAGCATAAATTCGAACACCTATTCAAAAAGAGTGCTGAGGCCTTACTTCACCGCCCTAACCTGAATCATTGACTGCATATCTATGTCAAAAATATGGGAAAGTTTGATCAAAATAACACATTATTTTTATTTTTTTTTTATTATTATTTTTAATGAAAACCTTCTAGATACATCTGTCTAATAATATCTTTAGTATGATTTTATAAATTAAGTTTTTTTGTATGACATTGTAAATTATATGCAACTATTCTGCACACTTATGTTTACCTGTCTTCAGTGAAAAGATATCATGATTAATGATGTAACATCATGCGGCTCGTTCTAATCTCGAATGATCAATTGTTTGTATTCTACCTTGTAAAAAACTGTTTTCTGTCTAGCCACTGATGATAGTTTGTTATTTTCACACTAAAATATCTGGCAGTATACTAAATATACTTTTCTTGTACTAACATGTAAATAATTCTTAATTTCATGTCACAAGTTTCTCTCAAAAGTAGAATTAAGAAGGTTATAGTACTAGTATACAATGCTTGGAAAGAAATCAACAGACATCCCATGGCCAAGGTGCGTAGTGCATGTTACAAGTCGAGTGTTTGTAGCGAGTATACATTGGAGGAATATGATGCTTCCAAGCAGGGCAGGCCTTCTCTATAAAGGGGCTCAGGTGCAAGATACCTTTTGGGGCCCACAAATATTTTTCAAAGATAAAAATTAAAGGATTCGAAATAAACGTAAAATCTCTTACATACAAATGATTTTGGCACAGGAAACAAAAAAAACACACATTCGAAATATAATACGTTTCCGCAAATGTGTACTGGCTGTGCCGACTCGATCGTGGGGCCCGGGTGCATTGCACCCATCACCCCCCCCCGAGATGGCTGGCCCTGCTTCCAAGTCAGTGTAACTGTGTCTGGGTGAAATGGATTAAAGAAGGGAACTGACATAGTTTGAAAGAGGTGTTTTGGTTTTGTAGGATGCCATGTGTTGCAGGCCTATCTATTCAGCAAACTGTTGACAAATTGGGGTCATCCCAGGTCAACAATCAGTGATATCATACTGAGTGGAAGTGTGCAGGGAATCAACTGCAAATACTACCTGCAGTTGGCGACACACCACACTCATTGAATGTGACTTACGAAAAATAATATGTAAAAACTGCACATCAGCAAACACGTTGAATGCAGAGTTCTAGGCATCAACTGGAAAAACACTCAGAACTGATGCTCACAGCATGGTTTCCATGGTAGAACCACAATATGCAAGTTCCACATTACCCAAACCGACAATCAGTGGTGCAAAGAGCATGTACAGTGAGATGTTGAAGCTTGGAAAGCTATGTTATAGAGTGAAGAATCATGCTTCACCCTCTACCAAGCATATGGATGGGTGTAGATGTGACAGATGCCTGGTGAACGTCTCCTACCAGAGTGCATAACTCCCAATTATGAAATTCGGTGGTGGCGTTGTGATGGCATGGTCCTGTTTTTACATCAGACCTCTGTTTGCGATGCCACGAACATTAAACTCTGAGAGGTATCCGAACATTCTGGACAATGCAATGCTTTCTATTTTATGGCATTTCTATGGCCACTGTCTCTTGCAGCAAGACAATGTACCGTGTAATAAGGCAGCTGCTGTAACTGTAATTTGTGGATATGAACATCACCATACTTGACTGGCCTGTGCCACAACAGTCCAGGATCTCATTACATGCCTACTGGAAGAATGGTCCAAAATTACCATTGATTGCTATCGTACACGTGTGGAAAGTATGCCCTGTAGGACTGCTGCAGTCATCATAGCAAAAGTAGGTCCTCCATCTTATTAAGGTGGCCACCATGGCTGTTAGTCATTCACACTATGGTGTCGGTTGACTTCTTTCGAATTAGTGTATTATACCTTAATTGTGAGGAGCTCAAGGATCTTCCTCAGCCATAGTCAAGTTAGACGGTCTTGGGAGTGGACAGCAGGGTTCACCCATCTCCCATTTTATCTGAGAGTTTTCATCCTGCAAGCAGGCAAACCGGTCCCGTTAACACACAGGATACAGCCATAGGATATAGTACGGCAAGGAAGGCAATGGGAAACCACCTTGCTCATAGTCATTTCTCCAGATGTATATATAGCTGCCCCTAAACAGCCGAAAGGCTGTAACTACAACAACAAACCTTAATTGTGTGTGTCTCCAGACAGTTAGCTTAGATAATTATAAGAATTAAAAACTTGAGTGCACCAATGACCTCAAGAGCTATGCAAGTGATAGCTAGGCTACCGGTAGGGCCTCCCTAGCATGGCAGGTCAAGAGGCAGGGGCTAGACTAAGAGATATACCCTGATCTTCCAGGTTGGGGGTTTTGTGTATGGTGGTTACTTACTAAATAATAAAAAAAATTTTAACTTGGAAATTCATCAGATTGATGAATTTCCAACAGAAAACAACCAAGTAAGGATGAAGGTAACCGATTAGGAATCTCTGACATTTTAAAAGTTGCGACATTGAACGTGTGAAGCATAACAACAAAGGAATCAGAATTAGTAAAACAACTAAAATTATTAATATAGCTGTGATAACAGAAACAAAAAAAGAAATTAAAGAGAACAAAAGATGTAGATGGTTTTATTATGCTATATAGTGGAGTGGATATCAGAGCTTCTAGTGGTTGTTTTAATTGAAAGTAAATGGAAAAATAGAACACAAAAGTACAATTTTGTAAATGATCGATTTATAATGGTTATATTTAAAACAAATAGAAGCTACTTAAATATCATAGGAGTATATGCCCCTGAAGACGGCAGGAAAGAGGATTCCGAACAATTTTATGAGGAACTACAAAAACAGTAAAATAAATGTAATAAAAAGGACTATATATTAATAGCAGGAGATCTTAATGCCAAAGTTGGAAGTAATCCAACCGCAAATGTATTAGAAAATATGTGAAATTTGCATGAAAACGATGGTCGAAAACTATTAGACTTCAGTACTATTAATAATTTTAAAATAACCAAATTTTTTTTGAAAAAAAAGAATATAAATAAATATACTTGGAATGGCAGAGGAACAAGATCTATAATTGATTATATCATTACTAATCCACGTGTGAAAGATGTACATGTTTACAGAAGAAGTGAAATTTTATCAGTTCATCACTTAGTAGACTGCAAAATAGAGAAAGGAAGTAAACAAAAAAAATAATAGAACAAGTATACAAAGTATATCTATTACAAGAAGAAAGCATTAAAATGCTATATCAATCACGATTAACTGATTACCTAAAAGAAGCCCAAATTATTGAAGATATCAAAGAAGAATGAAAAAACTTTAATAAAGATAATCTATAAAGCAGCCTCTGAAGTACTTGGGAAAAAAAATAAAATATTAAAAAGAAAACATCAGAGGCTTGTGTAGCTCAGCGGAAGTGGCGCTTGTGTCCTCTGCACTTGGTCGCTCGAAGGTATTTTGCTTATGCTTGGAATCGCCGAACTTTATATAGTTTCTATATTCGGCATGAAACTCTGAGTTTCTTATTTGGCTATGAAACAATATGGGATATAATATTCCTTAACTTAAATGAGTTTCCTGGTTATTATTTCAAAATTGTATAATATTTAAATAATTATGTTTTAGCTATTCATTTTTTTTTGTATGCAAGGCTTTTTATTCTATATTCCTTAAAAATGATGGGTGTGGTACAGAAATTCCGAAATCAGAGCATTCAAAATTTATATAAATCGGCACCTTTTGCCAGAAGGGCAAAAGATAAATAACTCATAATAAAAAAATAAATAAATCAGATTTGTTGTGCAGCATAACCTGAAGACAATTTTCCTTATCAGAACTAAGATTTAAACCTCCCATATTATTGTTATTCATTCGAGATAGATACAGCCTGTAACTGTGAGTGAAATACCTACAGTTTACTAACTACTACATTTTTACGATTACAACTAATGTACAATGGCAATAACAAAATCACCAGAATAATCCCAAAATGTCTATTTGCATTGCTCATTTAATCTTAGACATTCTTCTATAGCAAAGAATAATCTTGCCAATGATTAGCTGTTTAAGTATTTCAGAATGTATTTATGTTCCTTCTTAAGAATTCTACACATTTCCCAAAAATGTTTTTCAGGATCTTCCATCCTCTGTCATTTTTGCTCCTAAACATTTGGACAATTTAATTCATTCTGTTTTGTTCTATCAATACTTATTCTTATTATCCTCTTTTTCAAAGTTGATAAATACTGATATCTTTATTTTGGTACTGACCCTTTCCATGTGTTTCTCATTTTCTTTATTTTCTTCTTAGTTTCTGGAAAGCAAAAAAAGCATCAACTTCAACAAAACAGCCGTTTTAATTACTCTTTTATCATATTCCAATATTTCATCTAGAAAATTTTCAGTATAAATATTGAAGCAGGCCGGAACCAAGTCTAACCCCAATCTCAATAATCATCTTAGGTGATTATATAAGATGTCATCAAATATTTCCCCAAAAATTTTGAAATCATTGCAGTAGGTTCCTTGAAATGCACTTATGTATAATGGATTGCTTTTTTTATTTTTTGCAAGAATAAAAGTAGTCACTGTATTACTTATTCAAAGTGATCGCTGAATATTATTGAATGTAAGAGAATTTTAACTGAGTTTTAAATCACATAATAGAGCTTATTTGTTTCCTCTAGTTAAATATGGTTTGATATTCATAAAATTTATAGTCATAATTAATTATGATATAAGCATAACAGATGCAGTGAACTGCTACTTTAACTTATATTCAACACTGATGTTGCAAAACACAATATCTTCTTAATGAAATAAAATAAAATATGCAACTTACAAATATCCTTTATATATATATATATATATAAACATTAAAATGTTCAGTGTCTAAATTAGACCCAATTTATATGACTGATTTGAAATAAATATTTCCTTTAATGAAAAGTAAAGAATGTGACAATCGGGAATAAAATTTATAGTTGTGACTATTCTGTGATGCATATTCACAAAGTTCTTTACATATTCTGTAGATGATATCAAGAATGGTCATGTATTTGTTATAACATATCGCTGATAAGGAATACATTTCTGCTGCTCACTGCACTTATATATCCATTCAGGAAGAACGAAAACCAGGTCTTCATTTTCTTCAAGAGCCTAAATAAAACAAAATATCCATTGCTTACTTTTAATAACAAATATAGAAAGGAGTAGGAGAATCAAACCAAGATGTTTTTTCAATTTTAGTTTAAGAAATACTTAATCTATGTGTTTTGAAATCATAATTATCTGTAAACAAAAATAACAGACATGAATTCAAAACAAATATTTCAGAATACAAACAGCTGGTAGAAAACAGCTTAACTACAAGGACTGTTACCTAAGGAAGACTTATGTCAATGGCTGTTACTGATAACATTGTTAGATTATTAGACTCAGAATATTTTTTTAATAAGACAATTTTTTAAAAAAATCATCGTAAAGATGAATAAGACATCCAGAACATCTACAGATTGATGATGATGTCCGGTAACACACAAGATGTCATTGAACAACTTTTTTTAAATAATTTTTTTTTTAATATAATTCAATGAAGCATTACTGGTTGAATTTCTAGAAAAACAAACTTTTTTACTATTTTTTTTTTAATAGTGATCCCACACACATAAAAATATTGTTTAATCTAAAGTATAGTACTGTAGATCCATCTTGGTTGGCCGAGAAGTTAGCGTATCTGCTCTCCAGCCAAAAGGCTGTGGGTTTGAATCTCGCCATGGGCATGGATGTTTGTGATTGTCTGTGAAAATGCTAGTGGTGGAGGTCGGCAGTAGATGAAGGTAGTTGCAGTTGATGAATTGGTGGAGATGGAGAGTTGCAGAGTAGGTATCCTCCCTTGATGAGTCTTTAGACTCCCTGGAGGTGTTATGTAATAATAATAGTACTGTAGATGAGTAAAATGTTGAAATAAAAAAAGAACTTGTTAACAATGGATTTGAAGATCTATAAATTATATACTCTGGAAAACATACAAGAAAGAAGACTGTTCCAAAAGACAGCAGTAGAGGAGATGAAAGAAGAAGAAAAATTTGCTCTGCAAGTTTCGAGTTAAACTTTGAAGAGATGTTGAGCAGCTTCTGCGTGTCGTTTAACAGATATGGGAAGGGAAGGAATTACAGATGCTAATATTAATATTTGGTTTGTGTGCCTTAATTTATTATCAATACTGAATTTACTGAAATCCAATCCTGACATGTTTATACAATACCGTTTATTTCCAAATTCACATTTTTGAATTTAACAAAAGTGAATATTTTTATATATTCCATACCTCTCCAATTTTGGACTCAGAGCACACTATTATTACTTGAGGGGTTTACAAAGAGATGCTATAACTATACCTTATTTGCCAAAAGAATTCTAATAAGTTTGGCCACAACAGCTAACAGAGAATACAGAGCACTTTGGGCTCTACAAATTTATATTTCTATGTAAGACAACAACAACATAAATACAGATTTCACTTATGTAGTTTGGGATATATTCAAGTCAGGAGCCTGTAATTCACAATATGCTAGCTATTCTCAAGTTCACTGGTTCCAAGTACACTGAAATAGGATAAAGGATGATGCAAACAGCAGTGCTGTTTGACTACTGAAATGATGTGATAGGTAATATTGTAAATTAAAAATGCCAGACTGTAACATCCCAAAATATTAGTGAAACTTGTATTATATTATAAAAACACTCAGGAATACAGGACAGAGGCATTTCTCTGTCAGTGAAGTCTGCATAAGTAAAAATTCGTGATGTTATGACAATTAAGAAGGAAATATCTTTTTTTTTCTTTTTTTTTATTATTATTATTATTCATCACCTCCAGAGAGTCCAAAGACTCATCGAGGGAGGACACCTACTCTACTACTCTGCCTCCCACCAACTACAACGAACCGCAACTACCATCATCATCTACACCATCTACTGCCCACCACCACTAGTATTTTCAAAGACAATCACAAGCATCCATGCCCATGGCAGGATTCGAACCCACAGCCTTTTGGCTGGAGAGCGGTATGCTAACCACTCAGCCAACCAGGCCAGCAAGTATCATTATTAGAGATGCAGCTTTTTTTTCCCCTGCTGCTCCCACCTGTGTGTGTGTGTATGTGAGAACTGAGTGTAGCAATGTAAAATGCATTTCTTATGCTGGATTGTGAGAAAAAAAAAAGTTTGAAAAACTGTTATAAAGAATACAACTACTTATCAAGAAATAACTTTATCGGTTATAATAATAACCCTAACAAAATAGAGGTGACTAAATAATCTCATTACTAAAGCTGTTAGCTGGGTGGGCAATACAGTGAAGAAACTACAAAAACTCATATCAGGTAGACTCTTTGTTTATGAGGTCTTCCAATAATACATAAAGGTATTACACGAGTGAACATTAAACCTTATTCCTAGATTCTTCAGTTCTAACTGCTGACTTACAAATAACTGCAAATTGCAAATAACTTTTATAATTATTATATTCCCTTGTTATATTCCCATGAATTCTCATCTATTAAAGTATAAAATTTCTGGTCGTGAGAACCCCTATTTGACTGCAACCATTCTTCCCCATGTTTCTCTTAAATGTGTTTTTCTTGATTTTGCCCTTTGCAAAAATCTTACCTGGAATACTCATACGGAAATTCTGCAATTTCCAGATTATTTATTTCTCTATTATAATAGATAGGTACTGTGAGAACTCGGTTTCAGTCTTCTGAAATTAGATCTTCTGATTAGAAAGTCAAACTCTAAAATTTTAAATTATAGAAAGAGTGCTAAGGCATTCTGAATTAGAGGAATGGCCTACACTTGGAAGTGTTTGGTATCAGGAGTCTTGAAAAACTAATCTGGTATGAGACCTAACACAAAGAGTCAGGGAAACTAAATTATAATGGAGGAATGGTGAGAATATGTATAAAAGTGACAATGCTATGTAATTGTGTTAATGACGGGAATGAGCACTATCATGGAAATGATTACGAGGGAAGAGCAATTTAGACTGTGTTCGTCCAGCTTGGGCCTGTCAAACATCTGCAAAGATATCTGCATATATAAGAACAGACATCTGGTTGGCCGAGTGGATAGCGTATTCGCTCTCCAGCCGAAAGGCTGCGGGTTCGAATCCTGGCATGAGCATGGATGTTTGTGATTGTCTGTGGAAATACCAGTGGTGGTCGGTGGTAGATGGCGTTGGTGTAGTTGCGGTCAGTTGGTGATTGAATGGTGGAGACGGAGTTGTAGAGCAGGTGCCCTCCCTTGATGAGTCCTTGGACTCCCTGGAGGTGTCTAATAATAATAATAATCTGCAAGTTGTCCAATGTGTCACACAGACTACACACACAAAAGTATACAAAAAAACATGCAGGAAGCTTATATCTGTACACGAATGCCAGGAGTGTCAGAAACAAAGGGGTAAATTTGTTGCCTTGGTCAATGGACCTCAGATTGTAGGCCTTGGTGAGCCATGGCTAACAGAATCAGACATACTAATTGGTATCGAGTGTAAATGGTACAGCATTTTTAGGAATGATAGACAGGATAGGAAAGAAGGGGGACATTATTCTAATGATATTGGATGACTTGAATCCAGTTAGTGTTGAGACCTATGACTGTAATACTAGTAACAGTTTCCCATGTGGTAGTGAGTTAGAAGGCATGTGAGGTGGAATCTAACAAGATCAATTACATAGTGGGGTGTTGTTACAGACTTGGTGGATCAGTTGCTAGTGGTGAAGAAATGTATCACCAAATAAAGACGATGGGTATGAAAAGAGAAATCACAATGGGGGAACTTTAATTATCAAAGCATTGACTGGGTTGTAGTAAAACCTCGTGAGAAGAATGAAACTGAATTTATTGAACTGTTGTGAGACAACTTTTTCAAGCAGCATGTGACAGAAGAAACTTGAGGTCAAATAGATAAGCAAGTTCAAATAGATGAAAAGAATATGTTATTAGGGAAGATTTAGACTATGAGATCAACAATATATTGAATTCTTATTCAGGGAAGGAGCTCAAGAAATTAGTGGGAGATATCAAAGCATAGGGCTGCACAGTTGAAGGTAGAAGTGTGTCAAGTGTTGCACATGAAATATGAGGGACATTTTAAAAGCAAATGCCTCCACTGTGATAGTTACCCCAACCCAAAAAGAAATATGTTAGCGAAATAAAAAAGATAGTTTACAATTTCTACTTGTGTTTCAAACATTATTCCTGAACATAATCTCCTTCCCTCTCGCTGAATTTTCTCCACTGAGTAACAATAATAGCTACCCAGAGTACTACTTAATGTATTAGAAGCTAACAGCCTTTTGCAGGAAGGATACAAATTTAAAAAAACATTTTTCAAAAGCCACCACAGTAAAACTCTTCAAGTCATTTCCAGAACCATTTTTTGAAATAAAATAATTTCATTATAATAGTACTGTAATTCTAAATATAACTGATTCATTACCTCATCAAAATTTTTATCCCATTCCGACCTGGAGACAACAAACTTCACATTCTCATTCATGTATTCCTCAATGCAGCTGAAAATAAAAAAAAAATGCAAAGATGAAATAATTACTACAGGATAAAATTTAACTTTTTTTGTCATTTCATTTTGTCATTCAAATTTACATTAAATTTCTAAATAACTTATTTATTATTACTGTTATTGCATGGAAATCTCCATGGAGTCCAAAGACTCATTATGGAAGGGCCCAGACTATCCACATAATGTCTATCATGTCCCTGGGTGGTGATGCGCTTGACAACACAACTCACTCAAGAGAAAAACTTACTACTTATTGCAGGAAAGGGTTCCCCCACCCCTCCTATCTTCTTTTTCTCTGTTCTCTCATAAAAAAAAATAAAATAAAATCTCTGCATCTACTCTATGATGTCTGTATATATTTCTCTGTCTCTATAACATCCTACCTCCCTTCCCCTCATACTTACCAAATTTGATAAATTATACTGCCTCGATCTATGCTCATAGATAGTCATAATACCTCATATAATACAATAACAGAAATGGAAATAATTACTTATGTAGAAAAGAACTTTTGATCATGTTTCTTGATCATTCTTATTGTAAGAGTAATCCAATAGACTAGCATAAAAACTACAAATAAGTGCATATTAAATTATATGATGTTACACGTGGGAAAACTATCTGTAATGCCATTAGAGTGAATCTAAAGAAACGCAAAAAAAGGCAATTAAACTGCAAAAAAGTTAATTAACTGATTATCGCAGTAGTGAGAAATATTAAGTAAAATAACTTTAACTGGGGAAACCTAAGGCAATCATTTTGATTTTAAGTCTGGTTGATGAATTATGAATTCACAACTTTCTTTACACAATCCTTCCCAGTAGAGCCTCCATAGCTCAGTCGATATTAGACGAAGCCCTTTGGTAGGAAAGACCTGGGTTAAATTCCCATCAGTGACGTGAGGAACCTTTACCTGGTCTCTTTTGATGAAAGTTGAGTTAGCCGTTCTCATACAGAGGCAGGGTTTTTCACCCAGAAACTCAGGTTTTTCGTCCCCCCAGAACAGGAGAACTGGCCCCATGAACACATGCATTTACAGACATAGGACACACTGGGAGGCATGGGGCTAACCACCATCTTATTGTCAAATTATGGTTGAGAAGTTCAAGAATAGTTGGAAGGTCATGAGCACTTAAGTGCCAGTTAGGACAACTGATTATGATGATAAATCCTTCCCACTGCAGAACACAGCATATTTTGTAATGAAAAGATTAATTAAATCTTTCCATTACAAAATAAGTAAATCTACTTTCCTCTCTAACGTTTCCATACAATGATATGCATTTGTCCTCACTACAATTTTCTTATAATACATTCGATTGGAACAAAAAATAGTAACACGAACAACCTAAGAGTTCATAAAGGAAGTCTGAAAAAAAAATTGGGGGGGGGGGAATATACTTCTAGTTAATACTGTTAAGGGAAGAAGGCACTGATTTATAAACTGCAGGAGAAATGCCAGAAAAACCTAGAACCAAAACTGTACATCAAATGCAATCAGTCTTGTCACTCTCTCAAGTGATTTCAATAAATTTAGTTTTGAAGTTGCTTCTTTGTTCTTTAATGGCAGATGTCCACCAAACTTATCTTCCATTGATTTCTGTGCTCTCCTTTCACTTATATATATATACCGTATTTTCCAGTGTATAAGACGCACTTTTTTACCTTAAAAATTCATCATAAAAACGGGGTACATCTTATATAATGAAGGTAAAGATTGTTATCTCTTTTCAAAGTCATATGCACTCCCTTTTATCTTCCAAGATCTTTGTAGGCGGTTAATGGTGCAATCAAATTGATGCGTGACCTTCACATGACTTCTAGCGTGTCATTGGCTAAGAATGGGGAGTC